>NC_133618.1:121539640-121839640 GCF_048593235.1 Sminthopsis crassicaudata | reverse complement strand
CTTCTATTCTCTTCCTTCTTTTGCATTCACATTGTCACTATCCTAATCCCATTAACTCTCACTGAGACTATTATTTCATCCTCCTATGAGATTTCTTTGCCTGTTTTTCTAGTTTTATTTCATATTACTTAATATAATCTTTAATCAATCCTACATACTTGCTGCTATCTCTCTGAAACATAAATGTTATTTCCAGTAACTTGCTCAAAATCTTTAATGGTTTAGACAAATTCTAAGGTTAACTTTTCTAACTTGAACTCTAATTATTTACCTACACTTAGAATCACAAAAATATAACTGGAAAGAACCTCAGAGATTAGCTAGTCCAGCACATATCTGACTGAAATTTGCCTCTATAATATCCTCATTGGATAGTCAACTTCTATTAGATGACCACCAAAGAGAGGGAACCCATTACCCTCTTGAGATGGCCTGGTTTGTTTTTGCATAGCTTCAACAATTATTATGCTTATTGTAAGGAAAAACTTCCTAGCTTTTCTATATCTTTAATAAATTGCTCCCTCTTATTAACAGAAAAGCTGATAAAAATTTCAGGTAAACATGAAAAGTAGTTTGAGGGAGTGCAGAATGAAACTTAGTACATTACTGTTAACTTCTTCATCCAGTGCCTTAACTTTCCCTTTCTTCTTAATAAGCTGGATTTTGCAGGCATTGGCTTCCCAGTCTTTGTCATTGCCTCCATCAACTCCCACTCCTAAATAATCAACAACCAAAAAAAAAAAAAAAAAGGAAAAAGAAAAAAAAAAGGCTTACATAACACATTAGATTTGAAGGGAAAAAAATAGGAAAATAAATTCCTGTACAACTAAAATTTGTTTTGTTTTTAGTTGCAATTATTTTATAGTAAAATTAAAACTACACAAATATCTCTTAAAAGATTAATTTTGCACAATTTTTATAACTATTAAAATTCTGTAAATAAATTCTTCTCAGCACTGTACAAAAAAAAAATTCCTCAATTATAAACTAATGATTGCAAACATATCACTTTACCTGATTCAAAGTTTATATTTTAAGCACATTTTATAAAATGCTAAAAAGAAAATATTAAATACCAGCAGAATCATATCCTCTATATTCCAGTCTCTGAAGTCCCTTGATGAGAGTCTCTAAGATTTCTCTCCTTGTCCGTGGAACATGGTAGTTCAGATATGCAAATATACCTGAAAAAAAGGAGTATCAACAAATATTATACTTAAACAGCAGAAGTAAATGTTTATATGTATAATCAACTGTACAATTTAAAATTCAATTAAACAGATGCTAGACTCCTTAAAAAAAAAATAAGCTGAAGTTTTCATTAACTACTTTCTGGCTTTCAGAAAATCACTTTGGTGGCTAAATGAATGAAAAAGCATTACAAAGCACTTACAAGAGGCAAAGCATAGTTTCAGATTGCTCTCCAGAATGGAAACCATTCTGGAGAGCAATCTGAAACTATGTTCAAAGGGCTATCAAATTGTACATACCCTTTGACCCAGCAGTGCTGTTACTGGGTCTGTATCCCAAGAAAATCATAAAGGAAGGTAAAGGAGCCACATATTGTAGCAGCTTTTGTGATCGCAAAGAATTGGAAAATCAGAAGATGCCCATCAAGTAGGGAATGGATAAACAAATTGTAGTATGTAAAGATAATGGAATATTATTGTTTTATAAAAAATTATTATCAAGCCGATTTTAGAAAGGCCTGGAAAGATTTACATAAACCGATACTAAACAAAACAAGCAGAACCAGGAATATGTTGTACATAATAGCAGCAGGAATGTGCAATGATCAGTTATGAATGGCTTAGTTCTTCTCAGTGGTTCAGTGTTCCAAAGCAATCCCAAATAAGACTTTGGACAGAAAATGCCATCTGCATCCAGAAAAAGAACTAAGGTGACTAAATGTAAATCAACACATGTTAGATTCACTTCTTTTTTCTGTTTTTTTTTTTTAATCTCTCCTGTGTTTTTTTCCCTTTTGCTCTGATTATTCTTCCCCAATATGATCCATAAAGCAATGTATGCTATAAATAAATAAATAAATAAATAGCTAAATAAATAAATGAATGAATGAATGAATGAATGACAGTACTATCTCAGAGTAAAAGGCAGGGCCCAAAAGTTTTTAGAGTAAAGCAGCAAGGTAAACAACAGGGCCCAGATGTTTGGGGGGGGGGGGGGGGATTGTGGGGAGGGAGAACCAGGAGACAGCAACACAGCAAACGGTATGGTTCAAAACACTTCAGGACTTAGTGGCAAAGTGGATGAAAATGCCTTTATCTTGCCAGAGGATTACACCTTCATCATTTAATTGGTATGAATAGCCATTTTAGCTCCAAAATTGGGGAGAAAAGGCCTGAGTATGAGTGGAAGGGGCATTCCGGATCTCCTCCCACAAGAATAAGAAGAGAGGGTTATTACTGAACAGAAATAAAGGATAACTAGGAAAGGCACACTGACAGGAAGTTTGAGGGAAAAGTTCAAAATAGAGTACTTATTCCATGAAGATTTCTAGCACCTAGCTGTGCTCTAGACAACCTAGAACAAGGAGGATCTGAAAGGTTGCTCCCATTGATGGAGGCTGTGTGGAGATTGGAGTGGAGTGAGGAGAGATGAGACAAAGATAAATTAAAGAGGATATGGTAATAATTCAGGCAACAAATGGCAAGGGTTTAGACTAGGGCAGTGGCTAGGTGAATGAAGAGAAAGCAGACATAAATAAGGGTGTGTGTTATAGAAATAGAAATAGAAATTAACTGAAAATGTAAAAGTCAGAATATATTTTAAACACAAATTAAGAATATCTATAATTTAAAGAATTTCACATTGTGCTTAGAAAAACATCTGATCATGGTCTGCTTTGAAAAAGTAGTCCTATGCCTCTTGAGGATCACTAAGGAAAGGCTCAATCATCTTCTATCCATTAGGTATTCCTTTGTAAAAGGGATTTATATTTAAAGTTAGGATTCGATTCAATGATCAATGAGGATCTTTTCAATCCTGAGAGTAAATGACTCCAGTAAACTATGTTTCTCCATCCAAGTCCAGTACAATGTTTATACAAAGTAAGTGTTAACTTAATGACTACCTACCTGATGGGGGAAAAAATAAAAGAAAAACACCTCACTGAAAACTGATTTCCAAGAAGTACCTGAACAATTGGCCATTAATATTGAAACTGTGTTGGAAATAAATATCCTACAACTCTGATCCTCCCCACTATGAGATCAACAATACATAAGAGATCCTTACAAATTCCATAACTCGAAAGATCCATGGAAAAGCCAAACTAAAATTAAAAATGTTGAATCTTTAATGGGGGGCTTTTAAGATCAATATGTAAACTATACTAGGAAACAGGTAGTAGAGGACTCCTGGACAATTATATCTGCCTGATTAAAGATTTTTATACATGCACTTCAGTAAAAACCTAAAAATAACATTAGATCAAATAATAAACCAAGAAATCTAATAAGAAACTAGAATAAGTGATTCTTTACCTAAAAAACTGAAGAAATGTAAGTAAACCAGAAGCCCAAAGGCAATAGGAAGAAGGCCCTGCCAACAAAGCCAATGCCAGCATAGCCAAACAAGACAGAAGCCTCCTCTGAGTAAATGGAAACCAGCCAGAAACAGATGAAGCTGATAAGGATCTGTATTCAGAGGAAGCAAAGATGAAGGGTTGCCACAAGAAAGCCCCAGGATGGTTAGAAATCCACAACAGGTACCTTGGAAATAAAGAGGAGTAACAGAAACCAGTCCAAGGATAGTAGCATTCAAACTAGGGCATCCTAGCACCTAAGAATCCTAAAACTCTGTCTTGAGACATTAAGGGACCCTAAAGATTCCCAAGACTGGGAGTGGGAAGGGAAAGGGGGTTGGAGGGGAAAAGCACAAGAACACAGATCACTCAAGTGGAGACCAAGAAAGGCTGATCATCACACTCATAAACAAAGCAAGACAAGGAGTCCAGTTAAACTGAAACTACTGAGATTAATAAACACAAGAAAATATAGAGCATTGTAAAGAAATATAACAGATCCAGAGATAACCAAAAATCCAACCTACCTAGAGTAGTACTTAACTGCAAGCACCAAAAAAAAAAAAAAAAAAAAAGACATTCCACAAAAACTAGATGAATAACTGGAAGAAAAAAGAGATTTAAAAGATAATAATAATAAAATAAAATATCTGGAGAAAAGAACTTTTAAAAGAAAATAAAGAGTTTAAAACAGAACATGATTACTCTTACTCAAGCAACTTACTACAAAAATTAAAACAGACTAAACAAATCAAATATTAAAACAAAATCAGAAAACTATGAAAAAAAAAAAGACAGGAAAAAAAACATATGACATCTAATGGGGAGAGGGGGGAAAAGGGAAGAAAACAGGTCAAGGAAAGAATCTAAGAAATCACTAGACTTTCTGAAAATCACGATCTCCTCGTGCCCTCCACCCCCCCCCCCCCAAATGCTTAGGCTATATTTTAAGAAATCATAAATGAGAACAGCCCAAATCTTCTAGAACTGGAGAAGGCAAACCAAAGAGACACCTAAAACTTGGGGGGAATGTGGAGATTGGGGAGGCAGGGTCCAGAGAGTTCAGAAAGAAGCAGGACTCAGTTCTACAAATAGAGAGCCAGGAATTTAAAGCACTCTGACTGGAGATGATTCCTCTGGGGCCCTTAAGAAAGAAGCATTATGAAGTTGAATAGATGAAGGGCAAGGATGGGCGAAGCATATCTGAAGGGCCTGTTCCTGTAGGATCCTAAGAGATAAGAATTTTTTTAATTTTTAAATACAATAAAACTTTATTTAATAATGCAATTATAATAATAATAATATAATAATCCCTTACCTTAGGGATCTTACAAAAACAATTCTTGGTTTGACCTAGTAATCCAGTAATGTGCGTACAGACACATAAGGAAAAATAGAAACCACCAAACACTGTTTTCTTCTTCATATCCCCTAGGATGCCTACAATAGAGCCTTACAAATAGTGTTTTGGAATGAAAATTATGAAATATAAATATGCACAATTATACTAACAGGCATAATGTACAAATTAAATAATACTTTTTTTAAACTACTATATGGCACAGAGACAGAGTGCTACCCTGGAGTTAGGAAGACACAATTTAAATCTAGCCTCATAAAATTTACTAGCTATGTGATCCTGGCCAAGTCACTTAATCCTGTTTGCCTGTTTCATCATCTGTAAAATAAGATGAAGGAAATGGTAAACCACTCCAATATCTTTGCCATGAAAACTCCAAACGGGATCAAAAATAGTCAGACATAAATGGAAAAGCACTGAACAACAACTTCTATGTAAGAAAGAATAAAGAATTTGGGTTTACAAGTTTTTAATCTTCTACATTACTTTCTTTGACTTATAAAATAAAAGAAGTCAATATGTTTCACTGTTATAAATTACAAATATCTTATTTACAGACAATTCAGAGGAAATTTTAAAAAAATACAAAAAGATTAAGAAAAATATTTTATTTTCCTCTATTCTTAACTTTTTAAAACATTTCCTATCTGTCCTAAAAGTTCCAAGCAATTTTATATATAAATTTTAATAATAAATAATATTAAAAATAATTTTAATAAAATATCTAAATAAATAAATAAATTTTAAATTTTTTACGATAAATATGCATGTAATACTTTCAGGTTCACAAAATATTATTACTGTTCAGTCATTTCACTTCAGTCCAACCCTTCATGGCCTCACTTGGGGTTTTCTTGGCATTTTCTTCCCCAATGGATCCAGTGTCAGGCAGAGGTTAAATGACTTGCCCAGGTCATACAAGAAGGGCATGTTTAAGCTGCATTTGAACTCATGCCTTCCTGACTCAATACCAGTGCTCTACCCAGAGCCTCCAGCTGCTTATTTGATCTTCATAATGCTTGGAAGTGAATATTTATTATAATTTTTACATTACAAATAAGGAAATAGTTGAAATTCAGCTAAGTAACTTGTACAGGATCACATACAATAGGTGTCTGAATAGGAGTTTAAAATAAGACCTCTAAATACAGCACCCTACTAAAACAGCTTCTGGACAAATAAAAGGAAATATGCCACATAAAATTAATATAAAAATAGAAAGAAAGGACTAAAAAAAAAAAAAAAGCTATCAGGCTATCAGGAATTTTCTACATGTTGCCACACTAGGGTGCTTGGCAATATAGCAAAGCTGTATAATTAGATGCCAAGTAAATTAAACAAAATTATAACCTGAAGTTATAGAGAAATGAGTCATTAACTAAGGACAAATTAAATTTCACAACCCACAATAGCAGAATGCAAATAAAACTTTTGTGATGCATGTTATACAGCTATGTAATAGGAAAAACACCTCACATAAAGAAGTTCTTTTGGTGTTTTAATAATTAAATCCCCTAAGACAGTAGAAGAGGAAAAAAAAAAAAAAAGTGTGAAATCTCTTCAAGACAAAATACTGTTATAATTATATTCCAGTGTATTTGTTCTTCTTTATTCTGATTGATAATCATCAAGAGTTCACACTTCTTCCCTGCTAATTACAGGCTTCATTCACCATAGAGAAATAGTCAGGGAAAGAGTAGATTTGTCAGAAAGAACAACAAAATGAATGTGAATGCTATGTAATTATACTGACCAATTTTGGCCCTTAAGGAGAGCTGACAAAATGTAGCGCCCTCATTTCAGGGAAGAGAAGAGAGATTTCATGCCCTGTCAGATAAGAGTGTGTTAGTAACACTGAGCAAGTCACTTTATCTCTTCCTAAATTCAGGTTCCCTATCTATTAAAAATGAGGGAGTTAAACTAAATTGTTTCTAAAGATCTTTAAAAGTCTAACTCTATACTCCCATGGGAGGGAGGGAAGGAAGGAAGGAAGGAGGGAAGGAAGGAGGGAGGGAAGGAAGGAGGGAAGGAAGGAGGGAAGGAAGGAAGGAGGGAAGAAAGGAGGGAAGGAAGGAGGGAAGGAAGGAGGGAGGGAAGGAAGGGAGGGAGAAAGGGAGAAAAAGGGAGAAAAAGGGAGAGAGAGAGAGAGAGAGAGAGAGAGAGAGAGAGAGAGAGAGAGAGAGAGAGAGAGAGAGAAAGAGAGAGAGAGAGAGAAAGAGAGAAAGAAAGAGAGAAAGAAAGAGAGAAAGAAGAAGAGAGAGAAGAAAGAGAGAAAGAAAGAGAGAAATCTGGTAAAGAATTGGAAACCAAAAAAGTTCTTTGTATTGGGGAATGGTTGAAGAAATTATAGTCGATGAAAGCAATGAAATACTATTGTGCTATAAGAAATGATGAAGGAGATAGTTATCTGTTCTTCTCTCTCTCTCTCTCTATATATATATATATATAATATTATGCTAATAATAAAATAATTATTATTATATTATAATGTTGTAATAACATTACAAGGATACTAGAATAAAAATCAGAACCTCTAGATTCATAATTTGAATATAACTAGACCTCCATATTCTTATCTGTAATATAAAGGGCTTGGCATGTATTAATATCTTTTCTAATTTTAAAATATAATTCTATAATATTTGAACATGGATAATTTATGATAACATGATGAAAGAAGTTTTTCTCCTGCAATTACAAATAAAAAATTCACACAAAAGTTTAAAAAGTGATTTGCTTAAAGTGAGAAATAAAAGAAAAATTGCCTAATTTTTTAAAGTAAAAAAAAAGAATCAAATTATTTGTTTTATTTGATCTAAATAAGTAAAATTTATTTATTAAATAAAATTTCTTATTTGCTTTAGATTATTTTACAGCTTCATTTAATGGCCAACTTAATGGATCAGAAGCTCCTTTCTCCATTCTAGCATTGCTATAGGGCACTGAAGAAAGATGAAAACAACCCCCCCCAAAAAAAACTTCACATATACAAAAAAATGCTGACAGCAGCTTTTTTTTTGGGGGGGGGGGAATAGCAAGAACTGAAAAAGGGGGATATACTCATTACTTGGGAAACAGTGTAAGTTAGGGTATATAAATGTATCAGAATATACTAGTGTGCTGTAAGAAATGAAAAGAATGGCTTCAGAAAAACCTGGGAAGTATGTATAAACTCAGGCAAAGAAAAGTGAACAGAACCAGAAAAAAAAATGTTTTAATTTAATTAAGGAATAGCAATATTGTAAATATACTCAACTTGATCAATACAATGACCCACTACAATTCCAAGGTAAAAAGTACCATTCATCTCCAAATAGCAAACAGGTCAACTTTTAAAAGGGCAGACTGAAGCACTTTTTCTTTCTTACTTTTTCCCCCCTGAATATGCTAACGTGGAAATTTCTTTTCCATGTCTTTCTATTTGTAATGGTTTTGTATTTCTTTACTTCTTAATGGATAGGGGAGGCACCTGGAGAAAGAGAAAATCTGGAATTGAAAATAAAAAATATTTAAAAACAGAAGCAAAATAAGTAACAGGTAGGAACAGAGAGGGGAAGATTCAATAAGATCAAACTTAGTAAAGAAAATATCTTAACTCCTCTCTTCCAACTCCATGGCTTTTCACCAGCTGTCTCCCATGCCAGCAACGATCTCCCTCTTTACCTTTACTTAATGGTCTCTCCCAAAAACCAGTTCAAATGCTATTTTCTGCAGAGTATATCTTTCCTAATCCCACTCCCACTTCAAGGACTTTCCCTCTGAATTTACCTCTTATTTTTATACTGTATTCCTATTGAACGTACATAGGTTTTGGGTTTTTGTTTTGTTTTGTTTATGTAAGCTTCCAGAGGGCAGGGATGTTGTTTTTACCTTTTTTTTGTATCCCCAGCAGTCCCCAGCACAGTCCCAGTTTGTGACTAACTGCCTGATATTCACTTAAAAATGTGGCTATTTAAGTAAAATATAATCCTCACAATCCAGCATTCTACAGTAAAAAGAAGAAGGAAACTGAGGTCAGGACAAATGCATCTGTGTTCAAGTCTTAAGTCTAAATCACTAACTATATAATTCTAGGCAAAAGGAATATGTGCCTTAAATTCCTCATAACTATCACTACAGGATAGTTGTAGGAAAATATTTTATAAATCACTGTGATATATAATGTAAATATGAATATCTATTTTATATATGTCCTTTAAAATACTCCAGATATTTAGAACAGTCCTTTCTGCAACAGAAAATTAATTGTCTGATTTTTTTCCCAAATATCAAAGCTTTTTTTTTTTTTTTTTTTTTTTAAAGTAGTATATTATTTTACCAGAGAATTCTTAAGATTTGGCTTGCATGTGAAAAAAATTATTTAGGTTAAGCCATTAGAAAGTCAAAGTGACATTAAAAAAAATGAGCATAAATAAAAATATTTTTAAGAGCTGATGAAAAAATGATAGATTTGAAATATTTACTACAAGTTACTTAGACATTCAAAACCTAAGAGACTTTTTTCTTTTCTCCTAAAGACTCTACAAGGATAGAATATTAGCATGGAATTAGGAAGGCCCGAGATGAATCCTACTTCTGATATTTACTACTTACATGACTTGGGCAAGTCAGTTCATCTCTCTGATATGTATAATGGGGATATTGATAGGGTCCTTGTGAGATTCAAATGAGATTTTATACACACACACACACACACACACACACACACCACACACACAACACGCACATATATACAGTTTTGCAAATGATGACACCAAAATTTGGGAGCCATTTAAGCATTTGCCTTTATCTCCTTATATCTCATCAGTCACCATTTCCTTCTAAATCTCACTCTCCATCTCATATCCATTTTCTATCTCTTTACAGTAATACTACTGCAAGGTACACATTTCTCCTCCCTTACCTAAACCAATGAAATTGCCTTCTAGGAAATCTAACCTCTTCCCTATCACATAGTTCCTAAAATGTTTTAAAGGCACCAATCTGACCACATCACTAAAAAACCTTCAATAACTCCCTTTTGCCTATAAGATAAAACACAAAAGCCCTTGGCCAGGTATTTCAAGACTGACATAACATGGCTCTAACATTTTGATAGCTTTCTTTGACATTTCCCTTACATGTACTCAATGTTCCAATCAAACTAGAGCAAAATCCTCCAAGCCTAGAATTTACTCAGTTATCAGTATCATTTCCTACTGAAATTCAACTTAATTTAATAAACATTAATGAGGTATCACAGGCAAAGCAAAATGGTGGAGGTAAAGGACAGAAAGACAAGCAAGTTCCCTGTCCTCAGAGCTTCCAGCTCATTTATTAGAACAGAACATATACCCATATAAATATAAGACAGGGAATAGAAAGAGTGAAGATCTCCAGACAAGGCTCTAAGAATTTAGGCAAGAACATCAAGCTTTCAGCTAGGAAGAAAGGAAGCCTACACAAATGAGGTAGGTCATAAGATGAGCTCTGAAGGAAAACTAAGGAAGATGAGGAAGAGCACATCTCAGTCAAGACAAAAAGAAGAGTGCACAAAGAAAATTCAGGAAAGGGCTAAGAACGCTCCCAGGGAACAGAGTAGTTTTCCGTTTCTCTGAAATTACAGAAAAGGTAGTATGAAATGAGGAGGGCTAAGTAAAGCAACCTCAGACATGGAAGACCCTGACATGAAAACCATATGAACCTTTGTGTAGAGGAAAATCAGCTATAAAAGATGACGGTTTCGATTTGGAAGGGAAAACAGGAATCACTTAGTCTAACTCCCCTCATAACTTAATGCAGTCCTCCCAAGAGCATGATGGGCTCAAGATCACATAAGAACTATTACCAGAAGTGGTAAAGTTCAAATCCACACTTTTTTTTAGCAGAAGTATGACAAAGTCAGACATCTGTAGAATCTAAGCATTATTGAATAAAAGGCAATATGAGTGTCAAAGGGAATAGAAGTAGTTTATGTCTGAAAAGGTAGATCAGATCAAAATCAAAGAGTCTTTAATGTCTAAATTAGGGTTGTTGTTTTTTTTTTTTTTTTGTTGGTAGAAGAAAGGTAGCAGGAAAGTGATTTCTGAGTTATATTCAGAATCAGTACTACTTACTCCTTCCTTCTTGAAGCTCTACTCTCTTGGTTTTCCTGACAATACATTATCTTAGCTCTTCTATCCCTCCAATTTCTTTTTATGTCTTCTTGGAAGGACATTTCAAAGTAATTTTCCTTAAGTGAAAATCTGATCCTGTTATGCCCCTACTCATTTCATTCCAGCAGGCTTCCTATAGTTTCCAAAAATATAAACTCATTTGCTTAGATTTTAAAGCCGTACATATGATGGACCCCAAACCCATCTTTCCCACTTCACTGGATTAAAAACTCCCTATTACATTCTTTGATTCAGCCCAAATGACCCACTTTTTTGCTCCTCACACAGGGGACTCTCCTTCTCCTGGCTCCAAGCCTTTTGCAAAAGCCTTATGCCTGAAATTTAGAAGCTCCTTATCTCTATCCAGTCCCTCTTTTAACTTTCTAATGCAGCACAAGCACTAACTTCCCTTATGAAGCTTTTCTAATTTTCCCAATTGCTAGTATCAAACTACCTTCTATTTAACTACTTTGTTTATATTTAATAACTTTATGTTTATTCTGTATGTTTTTATATAATAAATAGTTAAATCACAATTGATCTAAAAAGATCTAAGGTTCTAATAGAGTGCAAGGTCCATGTACATTCACAGGAGCCAAAAAGGCTAATTTAATTTTGGGTTGCATCACAACATCCAGCTTCCAAGCATAAAAAGGTCTGTCTCTAATCTTCCCTAGTCAGAACTCTTCTTGGGTATCACATTCAATCCCTGTGCACCAAGGCTGAGGAAGGATATTGTTAGGCTGATGAAGATAAAGAACAGGCCAACCAAAATTGTGAAGGATGGTCAGTACATATCATATAAAGATCTGGTGAAAGAACTGGGAGTGCTTGGCCTGCAGAAGACAAGGCTCAAGATCAGATATGGTAGCACACACTTACAATGCCCTGTAACTGGGAACACTGATGCCAGGGATCTCTTCTCAAGTTCTGAACTGCAAGAAGAGTTACAGCCAACTAAGTCAAATACTAACACAGACTCTGAAATGGGGAGGGAGAATTATCACTCAGACGGAGTAAAGACAAACAGCCCCAGGTCAGAAAACATCAAAGCTTCCAAGTGGATCAGTATTGGGATTAGGCCCATAAGTGGCTTCTGCATTTCCAAATGGGGTGAAGTAGTGAGGTGGAGGAAAGATAAGAGAGAGGGAGAAATGAAAGTCAGGTGAAAGGGAAGAGAGCGAAGAGAGGGGAGAGAGAGGGGGAGAGAGAGGGGAGAGAGAGAGAGAGAGGAAGAGAGAGGAGAGAGAGAGAGAGAGAGAGAGAGAGAGAGAGAGAGAGAGAGAGAGAGAGGAGAGAGAGGGGAGAGAGGGGGAGAGAGGGGAGAGAGAGGGGAGAGAGGGGAGAGAGGGGAGAGAGAGGGGAGAGAGGGGAGAGAGGAGAGAGAAGGGAGAGGGGGGAGAGGGGGAGAGGGGGAGAGAGGGGGAGAGAGGGGAGAGAGGGAGAGAGGGGAGAGAGGGAGAGAGGGAGAGAGGGAGAGAGGGAGAGAGGGAGAGAGGGAGAGAAGGGAGAGAAGGAGAGAGAGAGAGAGAGAGAGAGAGAGAGGAGAGAGAGAGAGAGAGAGAGAGAGAGAGAGAGAGAGAGAGAGAGAGAGAGAGAGAGAGAAGATGAGGCTGTAAAAGAGAAAAAGAGAGCTGAAGGTAAAAAAAGGGAGAAATAGGACATAATATTGTGTTTAAGTATCTGAGGGGCTACCATGAGAAAGAGATTAGAGATTGTTTGATTCAAGAAAGCAGAACTAAAAAAATAGATCAAAGTTGCAAAGAAAATAATTTAGGCTTAATGTTACAAAAAACTTCTAAAACTTAAAAGGAAAATAGGCTGCTTTGTCAAATAATAGGTTCTTTGCAAGTCTTTAGACAGCTAGATGACCATCTAACTAGCATCTTATATTTAGAATTCCTTTTAAAGATGGTTAGTTTAGATGAAGTCAATTCTAATTGTCAAATTCAATGATTCTATGAATGATCAAGAGGAAATCCTCCCCATAATGTTGGCTAAATCTTCTTTTATGAATATTTATGAAAAAAATGTAAACAAAAACTACATAGAAATATATAAATTTTTGAGACAGGGATATATTAAAGCATTATTAAAATATCTAATTCTTATAAGGAAACAGTAAAAGAAATCAGTAATGTTCAAACACTGAATCAATAAGCGTTTATTAAATTACACATGACAGATACTTGGCTCAGTGCCAGGGATACAAATTTTAAAAAAGAAATAGTCCTTACGCCTTCAAGTTCATAAGGAGAAAAAGCAATGTTATTAACTTAAGTTTAATATAGTTCTTAATACATGGAAAAGGAATTCACAGATTCACAATCATCTTTTTAGTTATTCTTTGTATACTGAATGTGTTTGTTGAAAACTAATTTCACTAACAAATTTTTTAGAAGACAACAATCTTGGTCTTCAAGTCTTTTGTAGTCTAGTAGGAAGACTATAACATGTATACAAATAAATTCATATGCTACCTTTTCTATAGACCAAAAAGAGATCTAGACAAAGTGCTTGTGCTATGAAAACTTGAGAACAAGATCATTACAATCTACTAGTAAGCAGTAGTTTTAAAAAAAAAAAAAAAAAAAAAAAAAAAAGACATTCTAGCTGAGTTTAGTTTTTAGCTTTAATTTGGAAACTACAGGGCTGACGAGCAAGTATCTTATGTTTTCATCAGGAACTAATGAACTAACTAATCTTAATAGAGCCTAAAACAAGCCCAACATGGGAACCCCAGACCACCAATTCTGTTTACAACTATCACAAGCAAGCTGAAGAGATCCAGAATAACTTGTTCAGAGGAGCAAAACTTGTGGAAATGAGGCATGGCAGATGTTGCAGACCCTGCCTCCTCAAAAGCCGTAACTCTAGTGAAGATCCAGAAAAAGAAGTTTTTAACCACCAAAATCTCTGGCACTATCAATAGTTCAATTTCCAAAAATAAAAAATAAAAAAGATGAATATGATTTTACCAATGAAAACGGCATTAAAGAAGATGCATTAGTGTCTGCTTTACCTGTTACATCCTAAGGACCCCTAGGCTTTCCACTTAACTGCAGCTGAAATTTCCTAGGTATGTTGTCTCCCCCTGTTACATGAGCTCCTTCAGAGCAAGGACTACCTTGCTTTTTCTACTGGTGTCCCCAGTATTTAATGGTGCACTGCACATACCCCGCCAGAGATGCTACACTCTACATGTGTGAAGATCCACACTGATGATAGTCACAGACTCTTGAAGTACAGGAAATGAATCCCATTCACTCCTTTAAAAGCACAGCTATGGAAGTAAATAAGAGACAGTCCAGATAAAGTAGTCTTGTCAGCACTGATGTACTGGGTATCTTATTTGCAACAGGAGGCGTGGAAGTAGGAGGGACGTGCCCAAGTACATAAGGCCTTTCACTTACAGTTACTTATTAAACCTACCGATATGGACATAATTTCAGCAGTGAGTAAGGAAAGCATAAACTGAGGTGATTTTTAAGCACTGTCAGGCCCCTGATTATTGAAATAAAATACGCACAATAACTTCTACATCTTAAAGAAAAAAAGGGAAAAAAAAGGCAGGAAAGGACTAATTAACCTGAGACCTCACTCGGCGCCGGCCCCTTCCGTCTAGCTCGATTTTCACCACGATTTATAAAGAATAATAATAGCTACACTCATAGAGCATTTATTAACATACAAAGCAGGATGCTCAGCACCGTACAGGATTTTCCCATCACTCGCACCTGGGACATCCCAGTTGGCTTCCAGGGGATTACCAGTACCTCGCACAGAAAGCATCCAGTCAGCAGCGCTACGGTCGCCGTTGGAAGACCTCCATTAAAGAGAAGCTCACGGCCTGGGAGAACTCTTCTCTACTTTGGGGCAGTTCTCTTTTATTAGCCAATTTTTTTTTCCGCCCGTCAAGCCTACCCCGCCTCTCCACCACTTCACCTTCGGGAGCCGAGCCGCACACAAAAGGCTTTTCAAACACTTCGGGCGGACAGCTCAGGTGCTCGGACCCCAGCCTCCTCCCCTCCGGTCCTGGCATAAACACCCCCGGGGCCTTCCACAGGTGTCAGGTGTCCCCCGGGCCTCCGGCGCACCCGAAGCAGGGGCCGCCCGGGAGGGTTCAGGACTCGTCCGATGACCACGCCCCCTCCCCGGCCAGCCCCGGGAGCCCGGTTCGGACTTCCCGCGTCCCCCTCCTCGCAGGCCAGGGCCCAGTCTGGGTCCCCTCTCTCCCCTGTCTGGCCTCCAGAAGATACCTGGGCCCTGGCCCCTTTTCAGCCCCGGGAGGGGAGAGGGAGTCCTTCCTACGCTTTCCCCAAACTCGAGGAAAGGATGGGGACGGAGGTGGGAGGTGGGAGGCGGGGCCGACCTTCCCTCGCTTCCAGACGCCCCAAGATTCGGAGCCGGGCGGGAGGTGCCCTGCCCAGCCCACCTCAGGGGTGAATCAGAGCAGAGCCCAGGTTCCCATCCCCTCCATCCATACCTGCTCCAGCAGCCACCCCTTCTTCCCCCGGGGAAACGCCCCCTCCTCCCCGCGGGGCCGAGCCTCTCTCCCTCGCAGTCCTCCTCTGAGCCCTCACCCCGCACCCCTCCCCCGCCCGCACCCCAATCTTACCGCACATGGTGAGAGGTGGGTGCGCGCGAGCTCGAGGCCGGGGGCGCGGAGAGCGCAGCAAGAGGCGGAGGGGCGGGAGGAGGGCGGAAGATGCCCAGCGGACTGGGACGCGTGCGCGAGAAAAACTCAGAGGGAGGGGGGAGAGGAGGCCGAGAGATGGGGCGACCTGCTCGCACGCCTGCTAGCCGGCCCGTCCGCAACCTTGCCTAGCCTGCTAACTGACTGCGCCGCCGACTCCCCTAGTCTCTACTGCGGCGGCGGAGGCGGGCCGGGCTTCCTGCCGACGCTCCCAAGCTCGGCCGCTAGCAACGGCCTCGGCTCCGCCCCTCTCCCTTCCACGCCCCTCCCCGCGCGCTGGCGTGACGCGCTCCTATTGATCCCTCCGCCTGCCCCTCAAGTCTAGGCCCCGCCTCCTCCCCGCCTGGCCTGCGGCAGCCACTAGCCTCTAGCCTCGCCCCTCCTTTCCCCGCTCTCCCCCCACTCCCTCTCTCCCTCCCTCCATGCCTCGCGCGGCTGCTGCGCTGCTGGCATGATAGACGTGGCACCCGGAGCTTGTCTGCCCGCCCGCAGCATCCGTTTAGAGATCCGGGAGACCGGGCGCGTCTTCTTTGGACAGCCCCGAGGGCGTCGGCGGGGAGCGTGCTGAAGGAGCCGCGGGGAGAAAGGCGATCCGCTGCTGGCCCCCCCGCGGGGCTCACGCCCCTCTGCCCTCCCCGGCCCGAGCCCCTGACGGTAGAACCGGAAAGAGATGTGAATGTAAGCCCGGCCGAAAGAGCGAGAAGTACAAACGAGAAGTGTAACAGAAGAGAGAACGGAAGTAGGGCAATAATAGCTGACATTTACGAGGCACCGTCCCGTCTAAATTATCTCCCTAGAGCCAAAACTAGGGGTGTTACAGAGTGATTCCTTACCACTGACCACCCAGACAGATAAAACTGAATTATATTGAGAGCAAACTGAGAGTGACCAGGCCCGATAGTTGCTTCCTAAATTAAAAAGAAAAAAAGAGAAAAAAATATATATATTTATATATGTGTGTGTATAGATAGATTAAGATAGATGAGTTAGAGATTAGAAGGAAAAAAATCAAAGATGGGGGAAGAAGGAAAGAAACACTGGTCAAAACTTTTTGATTTGCCAACGGCTACTCAGGTTGGGCCAGTCTTTCTAGTAACAGCAAATTCTTTTACACATTTTTGCCTAAGACCTAAAAGCCGATCCTTGGAACTGTTTCATTTCTCAACCCATCACTTTAAAGCAAGGGAAAAAATAACAATAACCAAAAAAAATCACCTAACCATAGGGCTTACAAACTATGCCTGCACTTAAAGAAAACTGATCTCCATCATTCACTTTTTTCCCTCCCTAGTCTTTTTCATGAAGATCATTATAGAATTAACAATGCCATAATGTGACCTTTTGGTAAACTAGCTTCTCAATACGTTCTTCTATCCAATACCATAGTCTAAGCACTGGTCCTCAAACTTTTTAAATAGGGGCCAGTTCACTGTCCCTCAGACTGTTGGAGGGCCCGACTCTAGTAAAAACAAAACCTCACACGCTGTCTCCGCCCCTCAGCCCATTTGCCTTAACCCTGAAGGCCGCATAAAAGTCCTCCTCAGGGGCATCTCGCGGCATTTTGCTGGAAAATAGTATGGAAAATACTAGGCATTGACCAATATCTAACAACCTAGATAAGGCTAAAATGGGTTCATGGTTTATACCTAAAGGATGATATTGTAAACAAATTAGAACAAGGACTAGTCTCCTCAAATCTATGGAGAAGGGAGAACTTTATGGCCAAAAAAAAATTTAGAGAACATTATGAAAAGCAAAATGGATTATTTTGATTGTATTAAATTAGAAAGATTTTGCACAAACGAAACCAATGCAGCCAAAATTATAAAGGAAGCAGAAAGCTGACCCAAAAAAAAATTTTTACAACCAGTCTTTCTTTTCTAAAATATGTAGAGAATTGATTCAAATTTATAATACAAGCCATTCCCAGATGATTTTCAGATGAAGAAATCAAAGCCATTTCTAGTCATGTGGGAAAAAACTCTAAATCACTATTGATTAGAGATAACTCTGAGGTACCACTTCATACCTGTCAGATTGACTAAAATAACAGGAAAAGACTAAGTGTTGGAAGGAATGTGGGAAAACTGGAACACTAATGTGTTTTTGATTGAGTTGTGGACTTATGCAACCATTCTGGAGAGCAATTTGGGAATGCCCAAAGGGCTATCAAAATGTTCATGTCCCTCTATCTAGCAGAGTTTCTAGTAGGCCTGTATCCCAAAGAAATCATAAAAAAAGTAAAAATACCCATGTGCAAAAAAAAAAAAAAATATATATATATATATATATATATATATATATATATATATATATATTTGTGGCAGCCCCTTTTGTCCTGGCAAAAAATGGAAATTAAGTGGATGCCCATCAGTCAGAGAATGGCTGAATAAGATATGTATATGAATGTCATCGAATATTATTGTTCTAAAAGAAATGATGAGCAGGCTGATTTCAGAAAAGCCTAGAAAAACTTACATGAATTGATGCTAAGTGAAGTGAGCAGAACCAAGAGAACATTGCACACAATAACAAAAATTATATAATGATCAACTTTGGTGGACTTGACTCTTTTCAACAAGAAGGTGATCCAAGACAACTCTTATATACTTGTGATAGAGTACCATCTGCATTTAGAGAGAGAACTATGGAGACTGAATATGGATTAAAGAATAGTATTTTCACCTTTTTTTGTTGTTATTTGTTTTTTTTTTCTTGTGTTTTTTCCCCTTTTGATTAGATTTTTCTTGTGCAGGATGACAAATATGGAAATATGTTTAGAATTGCACATGTTTTGCCTATATCAATTGTTTAGTGTCTTGGGGACAGGAAAGGAGGGAGAGAAGGGAAAAAATTTGGAACACAAAGTTTTGCAAAGGTTAATGTTGAAAACTACCTTTGCATGTATTCAGAAAAATAAATATTATTTTTTTAAAAAGGAGCTAAAAAATAAAAATAAAGTATATGTAGAAATTATCAATACATCATGGTCCATAAACAGGAGTCACAATCTCCCACCAATATACACGGTAACCGTAGGCAAATAGGCATGAAAATTAAAAAGGGAAACATGAATAAGGACAATCCACTCACTTAAGAAATGGATCTTTAAATTCTTGATCTGTTCAGGAATAATCTATAGGACAAAGAGCAGCTTCTCCAACAATTCCTTTCTGTTCTTTAGGCAAACTTGTTTCTCCTCTACTCTCAAGTTGATGAAGACAAACTCTTTTAGCTCACAATCACCCTTAAGAGGAAACTGAGCACGTATTGCATTATTATAGTAATAAACAGTTCTCTTAAAAAAAAAAAAAAAAAAAAAAAAAAAAAAAAAACTTGCAAATCTCTTTAGATTGGCTGTCTAGACAATACAGACAAACCCAGCCACTTCAACAAGATGCTCTATCAACAACTTCCCTTTATTTTCACAACAAAAAAAGTTGTACTAGTTAACTTTTTTTCCTGCTTTCCCCTGTTAAATCAGAAAAGAATCAGTGGAAAGCAATCAAGCCCTTTGAAAAGGTTTCACTTCTCTCTAATTACAGATGATTCTAAATGGAATAGGCAAAATTCAGCTGTTTTCTGATGAGCTTTAGACTTTCTCCTGCCATCTCCCAACTTAGCAGCTAAAGTCTTCCTCTTAGCAGACTCTTGCTAACATCTTCTCTTTCATTTCTCCTACATTAACTGCTCTTTTATCTTTGAAATTCATCTCCTGATGGGCTCTTCAATACTATGTTATTGATACACTTTCAGTCCCTCCCCCTCCAGTCCTCTTTCTAGATGTAGATGGTTCTCTCCGTCACAATTGTATTAGAATTTGCCTGAATCACTTCATTGTTAAAAAGACCCATGTCCATCAGAATTGATCATCACATAATCTTCTTGTTGCTGTACACAATGTTCTCTTGGTTCTACTCACTTCACTTAGCATCAGTTCATGTAAATCTCTCCAGGCCTTTCTGAAATCATCCTGCTGATCATTTCTTACAGAATAATAATATTCCATAACATTTATATACCATAACTTATTCAACCATTCCCCAATTGATGGACATCCACTCAGTTTCCAATTCCTTGAAATTATAAAAGGACTGCTACAAACATTTTTCCACATATGGTTCTTTTTCCCTTTTTAAGATCTCTTTGGGATACAGACCCAGGAGAGACAGTGCTGGATCAAAGGGTATGTGTAGTTTGATAGTCCTTTGGGCATAATTCCAAAAAAACGCTCTCTAGAATGGTTGTATCAGTTCACAACTCCACCAACAATGTATTAGTGTCCTAGTTTTCCCAAATCCCCTCCAACATTTCTCATTATCTTTTCCTGTCATTTTAGCCAATCTGAGAGGTGTGAAGCTATACCTCAGAGTTGCCTTAATTTGCATTTTTCTAATCAATAGTGATTTAGAGCATTTTTATATGACTAGAAATAATTTTAATTTCTTTGATAATTGTTCATATCCTTTGACCTCTTATGAATTGGAGAATGCACAATACCCAATTCTCAAATAGATTTTATCCATTTTCTACCTTGTACCTCTGTAGTCTGTTTCTCACACCAATTTTATTTGAAAACTATTATTTTTTAATTTTAAAAAGTTATTTTTATGCTTTTTTAAATAACCACATTTTCACATCCTAAAATGCAAGTGCCTATATTCCTCACAAATTAATTTAATCTCTTTTATTTACAGTTTTCTCAGCAGTTTATTTGTTGCCCCCAAAGTTCATTTTCTGCCTTGATCAACAAAGGAGCATTCAAGAAGGAAGAATCGTATGGAAGAATCAATCAGAAAAATGAAGAGGGGCCCTAGACTCCCAAAATATATTAACTAATAAGGGCTAAAACATACACTGGAGATTTGACACATATACGCTAGACCAGTGCTTCTTAAACTTTTTCCATTCGTGACCCTTTTTTGTCTGAGAAATTTTTACTCAACCTTGGATATATAGGGATATAATATAGGAATACAAATCAAACATTTACTTATAATAAATCATAAAGAATTTAATTTAAAACAGTTTTGTCATACATATAATTTTACTATTTATTAAAGATGAAAACAAATTTGCATCCTAATGAGATACTTGTTTATTTTTACATAAAGAACTAAAACTTTTAATATCTTGTAAAGGACCATGCCTAGGTAAAGAGGCTGGTCAATTATTAGCTGTGAATCATAACATCTGAAGGAGTTGCAAGTCAGCCTTTGCTGATCCAGGTGTTGCTTGTGGACTGGGAATGAAATAAATTGGAGGCAAGAGGGAAGAGGAAAGAAGTCAGAGAAGGAAACTGCCTCTCAGTCTCCTTGTATCATCATCATCATCATCATCATCATTGTCATCATCATCAATCATCATCATATTATTATTATTATTATTATTATTATTATTATTATTATTATCAGCAGCAGCAGCAGCAGCATCCATCAATCATCATCATCATCTTCTCACATAAGAGGATCCATTCTACAGGTCTGAGTTAGACCTCCAGCAGCCACTGTCAGGTGGCTCCCATATCACAACAATATCTGATACCTTTTACTGTTGCCAGATTTTTCGTGACGCCCATATTCAGTTACTCTAGACCTACAGTGTAAGAAACTGCCCCAGACAACAAACACACTTAGATCTGAACTAATGTCAAGGAAAAGAAACAAGATTTTTTTCTGTTTAGGCAGAAAGGGATAAGAAAAATAGGCCTACTGCTTGCAGGTGGTTCTTAGGACCAGAATTAAAATCCAAGATGTTTGTAATGTCTAATCCTTGCTCATTTCCATTATCATGGTATATTTATTTTTGTTTTCCTCGGTTATTTTATAGTAAATCACTATTTTAAACATCTAAGAAATCGGTATACTAGAATCATAGGCTCAGACATTCCCAAGCTGGAAAGGCTATTAGAGATCACATATAAATTTCATCCTTTCATTTTACAGAAAAGTAAAGTGAGGCTGAAGAAGGACAAGTAACTTTCTTAAAGTTCCATAGTCTGTGAATAGCAGGACCAGAATTCAGTCACCCTAAATCATTGAAATTCCCCCATCACCACACTTTTCAGAGAGCAAAGAAGTAATAGGAAAGGAAGACACTATATAATTTCTTCAGACAGCTGGGAATGAATGTACACAGGAAATAAGGTAAAAATAATGAAGATGGAATTTATCAGCTAGAGTCTGAGATGACTACAATAATAGAAGGAATATCTTGAGGCATGCAATAGTTGTGGTGAACCTCTCTGGTCCTTAGTTTCCCATCTGTAAAATAAAGGGACTGGATGAGTTGATCTCTGAAATCTCTTCCAATAAGAACTGGGGGGAAATTGTAATTGTTCCTTCATGGGCTTTATGATGATCTATTTTCTTTAACCTTCTTTCTTTCTAGGTCTCCTAAAAAAAGCTTAAATCAATACTCTCAAGATCTCACATATATTGTTAGATTTTTTTTTTCACTTAATGGGGAAAAAAAGCTGGCTTTTTTTAATAATAAGCAGATGAGGTTGGACTGCCCAATCCATCTAAGCCAAATTTGCCCAGTCTAGGGTTTAAATTCTTTTTGTTTTTCCCTGAGGCTGGGGTTAAGTGACTTGCCCAGGGTCACACAGCTAGGAAGTGTTAAGTGTCTAAGACCACATTTGAACTCGAATTCTCCTGAATTCAAGGCTGGTGCTCTATCCCCTGCACCACCTAGCTGCCCCTTAAATTCTTAATTTGAAGTCTGTGAATTTGTTTTTAAAAATATTTTACTAGAATCACCTCTATAATTCTATACATTTTATTTTTTTCATTTTAAAAACATTCTGGAAAAGGGCCCATAATTTTCACCAGACTGCCAAAAGGTCTATAACACAATAAAGTCAGGAACCCCTGAGCTAGGGAAAAAGTTAACACCCCAAAAGCTATCTAATATATGATTCCTTCAGGGAAACTGGACCATGTTCATTCAACACATACAATAAAATCCAAACTATAATATATTTGAGTTCTTTAACTCACTGAAAACAGAAGGATTAGATATCCTTGAGGGATAAGATATCCTTGAAAAGATTTGAATAATGTTACCAAGGAATCCAGTAAGACTCTCTGGTTTAGGACACACTCTATTGCTACACAAAATAGAGATTTCAAGGTCACTTTGTAACTGTGAATCAGTCTTATCCAATGCTTTCTTTGACTTGTATTTGTTATTTCATTAAGATTAATGGTTCTGATAAGTTTTCAATGCCTTTTATGTGAAACTGTAATTAAAATTTGTTTGGCCAATGATGAATAGAGAGAAAAAGCTAAAGGCTTATTTTTCCACAAAAATTATAATTGAACAAAATTCCACAAGAAATTCCTTAGAACTCTGTCAATTCAGATATTTCTCCAGAATCTTGTTTATCTGACTCACCTAATCAGACAATTTCTGGGCCATTCAAAGGAAGAGTCAAATCAGAGATTCTAAACCTTGTTCCAGGCTTATTCTCAGTTCTCCACCTTGTCTATATACCCTATCTTGTTGAAGTAATCACCAATTCTACTCACTACTCCCCAGCAGCCCCATTCAATTATGTTTTAGCAACCACCACAAATCACTAATACTATTAAAACTATAAATACAATAATGATAATAGTCATCATTTCTAAAGTACTTTACAATTTACAGAATTTTTTCTTTTGTTATATTTAAACAGTGTGTTCCAAAAGTATCAATATAGTTTTAAACCTTAATAATTTAAGACTCAATAGCTGAGACTTTAGATTTACCCTATCTAATATAATAATATGGTTGATCCATACAAAGTATGGATAGATGTCTAATCTGAAATCTGATTCAACCTATCTTCTAAAGAGACTGAGATTTCTGCCCTTGATTAGGCCATTAAATAAGCACTCACTCCTTTACTTTCCTACTTCAGAGACAAAGTTTCAGCTAGAACCATATTTATATACCACACTTCAAATAATCATAATCCAAGGATATGAAGCTCTCTTTTAGGGGTCCAGAATAAAAGCCTCTTTCTCTGGTAACTCTAAAGGGGTATTTTCATTCCCACTTTATGAATAAGGAAATTGATATGTAGACAGGTTAAGGGGGTTAGGGGGTTCTTGATTTTCCATTAACACTAAGGAGAAATAGAGGAGCCTGTAGATGAAGCTTGGGGATGAGATAAGTTTTGTGCATCAATTATCAATAAAAGATAAGATGAGTTCATAAAGAGTTGGAGAACTGTAGACATCATTTTCTAGTGGAAAAAGGATAATTACTTTTTTGGAATGACAGATGAAGGAGTCTGAATGAACTGCCAAACTTGCCCCCCAAGTGAAGGAACTCCCTTAGGATTAGGTGGCAGTTAACAAACTAATTTAAATGCCACCAAAGTGTTGATGAGTTGGCTGGGTGGATGGTACAGGAAATAAACAGAAGTTGAATAAATAATCTACAAAGAAAGGTGTGTTCTTGGTGGAGTAATGAATGGAGTTATTATAGCAAAACTTCATAGTGGTGAGTAATATCATCCAATCAGGCTGATGATCTGAGGGGTGTAGCAATGGAGAGACTGTAACAGGATCCCTCTGCAGTTTCTGCCAAATAACATCAATGTTAAAGGCTGACTATCCTCAACATTTTCAGCATAGCAAAGAACTTATGGAGGTTTCTCCTTCTCAAAATCTCTCCAAATTATGGTTTTTGTAATAGAAAGTTCTTAACTCTAGAGAATTATTCAACCTTAAAAATCAAAGCAGCTAAAGAATAGAACACATTCAACTTGGCACTGGATTAATTATGCATATTATTTAGGGGCTACATGTTTCAAAAAGCAGTGCATTTAATGATCAAGTATCAAGTTGTTTTAAAGTGGCATTTATATACTTTGAAGGCTAATTAATTATCTTAATTCTTAATGGTTGTCTCCACCCTTATGACTCTCCTACTAAATCATATTTTCACTTACCTCTGAAGAATGGTATATATAAGGTCATAGTTGGCTAGCAGCAGTTAGTTTCCTTGGTAAAAAGAAAAAAAAAAAAGGTTGTTAACTTATGGTGCACTAGTTTATTCTAAACTAGCTTATTCTCAGGAGTGGCTAAAAATAAATAAACAAGCAAACAAAAACAAAAACAAAAAACTGAGCCCATCCAGTTCTTTTATTAATCATTAATCAGGTCAGTTCTCTCAGACAGTTCTGTTAGGATAGAATAATATAAGTCAGAATCGATTGTTAATACATCCATCCCATCTTTAACTTTTTGAATCAGTCTGTCTGAAATAAATCCTAGACTGTCTAGTTAGCATTTTTAAAGACAGTCACCATATCTCAATATACAATCTTGTCTCTCCCTAGATTCTGTCCCCTTTCCCCTTCCCCTTTCTCTTTCTGAGGTACCAAAATCCTTCCTGGTTCCTCTCCTTACTCTCTAGAGCCTGTCTCCAACTCTACCATGTTCCCCCAAAAGTAAATTGCTCATTCAAGATGACTCTACCTTGCCTAATCATATTTGTTTGAGCCTATGTGCTTTTCTTCACGTAATGAGTAGCATAATTCTAAAGTACCCATTGAGTGACAGACTATAATATCTCCCAAAAGTCTAAAAGGATCTTTGTGGTGTTGGTAGACCTCCATAATAGCACAATATCCACTTTGGGGAGAATCCATCTCTATATACCAGTTGCCTATTAAATGCCTGAGAAATTATACTTCTTCCTCATTGAATAGAATTTTCTTGAGCTCACTTAGAAAAAAAGGAGGAAAAGGGACAGGAGGATGAAGAAAAAGAGAAGAAAGAAGATGAAGAGAAGGAGGAAGAGAAGGAGAAGGTTTAGGAGGAAAAAAAGAAATGGCATTGGGATGGGTACCATTTCTTTGTTGTAGTGGTATTGGGAGTTCCCAAACCAGAACACAATTATATCTCATCATTTTTAAAATAAATAAACAAATAAAAGTAAGCAGTCTGAGTAAATAGCTGGAGAATTATTTATTATTTTAAATTCATATATTCCTTAAGGACTTATGTTTTTAGGTCTGAAAGAGGAGTAATATTGTATGCAGGAATGGAGGCCTTGAGCTAGACATATTGTGTAACTGTTGTCTCTCACTTGATGATGTTAAATATATCTTTGTACTCATGTCTGGGAGGGCAGAGTCATGAGTGGTAGCTTGGGGTGTCTGTGGGCTTTGCGGCTTAGTAAGAAGCACTATTGGAGACAACAAAATGAATAAGCTAAAATGATCTTTGACTGCTAAGATACAAATAGACTTTTGCTAATTTATATTGTATTCCAAAGTTGCTAGATGTCTCTGGAGGAGTGAGTGAGGATGCAGACTTTGTGTAGTTGAGCCTCACAAGTCCAATTCACTCAAAAGTCACCCTCCTGGTATCACTGATCCTTTTTTGAGTACAAAGGAGAAACAAGAAGTCCTAGAGTTCTCCCTGACCTAGTACTCTTAATTCCAAATTCAATATCCTTTCTATTTTGTCTTGCTACATTCTCTATAAGAGTGGCAAATGCCTTTGGCAAACATAATGCCTTTATTTCTTATGATTTAGTTAATGCTAATAATAAGAATGACATAGAAAAGTCATTTGGGAAAGAATTGTTTTAAAATGTTTAGAAGAGAAGTGAAACCCAAAAGAACTTAGTATAGAGTAAGACTACACTAAAAGAGTTCAAAACACCTGTTATAAGTTATATATACATTCTCTGGCCTAGATGTCCTTAACTAAGTTACTAAAAGTAATTTATATATATGGCTATTGAACTTCTGGTAATGATCTTTGAGAAATCATAGTGATTAGGAGAGGAAATGTTGGGTCATACGAAAGATATTGGGGTACTGCGATGATTTTTTTTTCATTTTCAAAGAATCCAGGCTTAAACTGTCTCTAAATAAAACAAGGGCATTTATTTGGGCATTTACTTGGGGGGCCTCCTCCTTAACGGGAGAAGGGCAAAGCCAGAAGCTGAAGCTAGGATTAATGAGAGAGAGGAAGAAAGAATTATTGGGGTTAGAGTGGCAGTTAGATATTCATGGGAAACATTAAGAGTCTCTTTGTTCTAACTAAGAGTAAGAGTGAGAGAAAGTGACTGGATTATTGGAGCTGGGGCTCCAGCTAAGACTCCACCAGTATCACAAGCCTAGAACTAGACAAAAATTTCAGTTTTCAAAAAGAAGAAATGAGTAAGGTTTTCAGGTTATAGACTGGTGAATTGAACTTTAATTTGTGATATTATTTTAGAACATAGATATGAAGATTACTATCTAGATACATTGCAAAAAATTGCCCATCTGCATTGATAAGGAGTGCTTTCTCACCTGATAAAATATGCACTGATATACAGGTCAAGATTATGAAGGAATACAGCAACGAATTCACTGACCAAAATATAGCACCAAAACAACTTGCTATGAACAAATATTTATAATCAAGGAAGAGATACAAGTTAGATCATGAAAAATAAATATTTCCTCCTTCATTTACCTATTGTTCTAGTCCCAAATAAATATTAAGGTAGGAAGCTAAACTAGAACAAAGGGTTGTAATCGTCAATGACGTCAATGAAAACAAAAGTTTATCTTTCCTAAAAGAGAACGGATACCTTAGAGCAAGTTACCTGGTTTTTGTTATTTGGATGTGATAGCAATGACTACATGGAGGGCAGCTAGGAGGTTCAGGGTATTCCCACTCTATCTATGGATAGAGTGCTGAGCCTGGAGTCAAGAAAACTCATCTTCCCAAGTTCAACTCTGGTCTCAGACGGTAACTACTTGTGTGACTCTGGGCAAATCACTAGTTTGCTTTAGTTTCCTCATCTAGAAAAGACTCTATTCTACTATTTCTGCAAGAAAACCCCAAATGGGGTCACAATGAACAAATGGGTTTACAAAGTTTAATCTTCTTGACTCCAGATTCAGCACTCTAACCACTCTTCCCCTTAGCTACCCAGACTTTGACTTTGTGCTTTAGGAAAATTATTTTGCCAATTAAAGATATTGGATAGAGAGGAGTAGCTAAAAACTTAGAATATAATTAAGAGACTAATAGGAGCTAGATGAAAGGTAATAAAAGACTAAATTAGGGAGGAGACTAATATGAAAGCATACACGATGACTTAGAAATGACAAGACTTGACAATTGTTTAAGTATAGAAATGAAGGAGAGCAAAAAGTCAAGAATAATGCAAGAATAATTTTATGGTTAACTTGTTGAATTGGAAGGATAGTGATAGTCTTCAAAAAATAGGATTTTTTTTTTTTGCTAAGGCAATTGGGGTTAAGTGACTTGATCAGGGTCACACAACTAGGGGGAAAAAAAAGGAATTTTTAAAGGAGGCAATGTTTGTCCTTCCTTCTCTTAGAGGACCATGAATCATCAGGGAGGTGATGCCATAATAAGCAAGTGAATTGGATTTCACAGAGGGATGGAAGACTGTCCCAAGTCAGTAGGATCACTTTCTCCTCTGCAGCCATCTCAGTCCAATGAGAAGATATTGATCAAGACAACTGGAAATGGCCCTGGATGCATTGGGAGACCTTGGTCTTTTTAACCTAAGTTCTTTAACAGGTTTCAGTTTAAAGAAATGAGACACAAAATGGCCTCTTTTACACACACACATAACCCTTCCCATCTACATATATATGTATATATGAAACAATTACTATTTACATCTGAGCCAATCAGAATCCAAAGAATGACCACGTAAGGCCTGGGGAGTTATTGTTGATCAATAAATGCCAGCCAGGAGGCAGTTAGGTGGTAAGTGGATAGAGCACCAGCCCTGAAGTCAGGAGGACGAAAGTTCAAATCTGACCTCAGACACTTAACATTTTCTATCTGTGTCACCCTGGCAAGTCACTTAACCCCAATTGCCTTAGCAAAAATAAATAAATAATAAATGCCACCCAGAGCAATTTGACTTTAAGGCTAGGTCCTAGTCCATAAACTCAAAGAGATCTATAAAGATTTCAGTAATAAAAATTTACATTCCTTTCAACGGAGCACCCTTAGTAATTCCTATGTGGACTGAAGAAAGGAGAGGAAAAGAAGAAAAATGTATAAAGAAGGAAGGGAACATATCAAGGAGGAACATGCAATGGTCAAACCAGGAAATTTCTTAACCGACATTCTCCAATAAATTGGGACTTGTGCTTTAGAATAGGAAATAAAAGGCTCATTCTCATGTCTATGGGGGTAGATCTGCTCAGGGGACTGCCCCTTGGAAGATTGCCTGCTTCTTGGAAGAACTATAAATAGACAAACTTACTTCATACATTCCTGGGTCATTTTTATACTTGTAGTACATTTCTAACATTGTTGCTAAACTGGCCAATTCTAATTGGGTCCCCCACTGGGCAGCTCCTGCTCCTATTCATAGAAGTAATTCAAACTTCATCCCTTGAAGAGGACTATGATGTCAAGATGGTAAGCCATGACATGCAAATGAATTGGATTGAAGTGAGGGAGGGCTATGGGAAGTCACCAGCCTCATTTTCATAGCCATCTAGGTCCAGTGTCAAGATATAGAACAGGAGAGGCAGAATGGTAGGGAAGATCAGTCAATCAGTGAATATTTAGGAAGCAACACAAAAAGAGGTAAAAGACAATTCCTGCCATCAAGGAATTTATAATCTGAAGGATAAAAGATAAGGATAAGATAAGAAAGTTACCTTGAGTTTCAAATATCTTGAGCCATCCACATAGAAATTCTAGCAGACAGTTGGTAATGTTGTTCAGTTATTTTCAGTGTCTGATTCTCTGTGATTTTCTTGGCAAAGATACAGTAGTGGCTTGCCCTTTCTTCCTCCAGCTTATTTTACAGATGAGGAAACTGAGGCAAATAGCATTAAGTGTCTTGCCAAGGGTCATACAGCTAGAAAGTGTCTGAGGCTAGAATTAAACTCAGGAAGATTCACCTTCCTGACTTCCAGGCCCTGTACTCTACTTGCCTACATTGTTAGTGTAGAAGTAGAATTTATAAGACAAAAATTAGATTTATAGTCTGGGAATCTTCTGCACATGATATGATAATTGAACTCATGAGGATTGATAAAATCACTGAGAGATGTACAGATAAAAGAGAATCCAAAGTTGGTAGCAAGGTGGGGATGATGTGAACCCTAAACCAACTTATTCTCAGGAACTGTGAAAATAGGAGCCCATTCTCTTTCTATTAATCATATAATCAGGACAGTTATCCCAAACTGTCCTGTTTGTATAGAATGATGTGAAGTGGAATTAATTGTTAATCCATCCATCCTGTCTCCAACCTCTGAGACTGTCTTGATTAGCATATTTTGAGACAGTCTTGGTGGGAACTCAGTTTTCCTAGAATGATAATCTCAATGATAATCTCCACATACAATCTTATCATTGCCTGGATTTTGCCTTTATTTCCTCCTTCTCCTTCTGATCTACAAAAATCATGTCCTCCCCAAAAGAAGTTGCTCAATCACCTATGACTCTACCTTGTTTAGTTGTATTGGTTTGAACTAATGAGCTGTTCAAGTAAATAAATGACAAATCTGTTTTTCTATCATGGATGTCTTGTTACAGTTGTTCATGTCACTAACTACTTTGCTTTCCAAATTTAGTTCATAAATATTTCATATTATCACCTCTGGTGCTTTTATTGCCACTTCAAGGGGGTAGTGTATAAAGTTAGAAGGAAAGGCATAATCCAACAAAAGGTACTTAGGAGTCTTCAAACAAGTAGAAAAAGAAGAGAAAACAGTCTTTAAAAGCTCAAAAAAGGAAATTTACCGCATATGTGAGCTCCCCAACCTAACCACTAGGGCCAATATTTCAGGCTATTTGTCTTTATCCCCAACTCCAACTAAGGTCATCTTTCCTGCCTTTTGCCATAGATAATTTTTAAGAATCATTTGCATAGTAATATACATCTTGTGGTTGGGGAGGGGATAGAACAGAGAAGGCCTGACATCTTTAGTGGGTTAAAAGATGAGTAGAGTTAACAATTGATATATGATGGTTAAAGTTAATTGGTTTCTGATCCTGCTTCTCTCAATTGAAACTGCTTTCTCTAAGACTACCAAGGAACAAAAGCTTTTTCTCAGTGCTCATTTTATTGGCTTGTCTACAGCTTTTGTCACTATGGAGCACCCACCTCTTCTTCCATACTCCTCCTCCTCCTCTTTCTCCTCTTTATGGGATCTTCCTTTTATTTTTTCCAATACTGTTCTCTTTTGGCTTACCCATCTGACTTTCTCTTTCTCTAGTTGGATCATTATCTTTCTTTCTTCCCACTAAGTATTTGTGCCACAATGCTCTTTCTGGAACATCTTATCTGGATATACTTTGTCCCTTGGTATTCTCATCAGTTTCCATGGGTTTAATTCTCAAGGCATTTCTCTCCTGTATTCTAGGCCTCCCTTACCAACTACCTGCTGGACAATTCCAGTTGGATGTCCCATAGTCAATTCAAATTCATCATATCCCAAAGAGAAATCGTTATCTTTCCCTGCACTGCCAGCCTGACCCTTCTCTGAAAGTAATGTGGTCTGGATAGCAATACCTAGTTTGAAATGAACATGTAACAAATTCACAATGACCATTCTCTTTGGCAAAAGGTAGATTTATTTAAGAAAGGAAGTTACAGACAAACAAAATGAAGGGATACAATAGATACCAGGAATGGTAAATGTGAAATAGAGCATATAATTAGACTGAGGAAAAAGAGTGGTTCCCGGGGAACTCACAATTAACCAAGAGAAAGGAAATTCTTCAAGAGGTGGGAGAAAGCCATTGTCTGGCAAGTTAGACTGATCAGAGTTAGCTGGAGTAAGGAGAATGGCTCCAATAGAAGGAAGACACTTTACATCTAGAAAGAGAACTGTGGAGACTGAATATGGATCGCAGCATAGTATTTTCATCTTTTTGGTTGTTGTTTGATTGTTTTCCCTTTTTCATTTTTTTCCTTTTTGATCTGATTTTTCCTTGCATATCATGATAATTGTGGATTTATGTATAGAGGAATTGCACATGTTTAATATAAATTATTTGCTGTCTAGGAAAGGGAGATTGGAAGGGAAGGAGAAAAATTTAGAAGACAAGGTTTTGCAAGGTTTTGAGTGTTAAAACTATCTTTGTGTATATTGAAAATGAAAAGGTACTATAAAATAAAACTTAAAAAATAGAAGAAAGGCACTATGAAAGAAAGGAGATATGCCATAGTGGGCTTAATTCTGAAGAGAACTTAGCAAAGATCTTCATCATAAGCAGATCTTTTATAGGGGAAATGTATCTGGTTAAAGATATACTGATTAATATCTCAAAAGATTGTTTGAAGATACCCAGAGGATGAGGGATGGACAATGGGGGTTGCTAAAGAGTATAGAAAACCAAAACTCTGGACATGTATATTTGAAACAAGGTGTTAACTCAGAGGAATTAATGAGATGATAGTTCTCTAGTTCACATATATACTTAGTAGTTAGTGGTGATGTAATGGTTCTCTAAGTTCACACATGATCAGTATGCTATAATAATGTAATTACAATAAGGCATATAAGGGCTAAGAAGGACTAGAAGATAGACACTGTATCTTTGACCATCCTCATGGTGGCTCTCCTGCCTCCTGCAGTATGGGAGAAACTGAGACTGTCAGATTGCTGAAGGATACTGGGTCAGACTGAGACTAGGTCAAACTATGACAGATGCAGACTGTAAGAGACAAAAAAGACTTTGGACTCTATTGGGTTTTTTTGTACTTTTTTATTATAGCTTTTTTTTTTTTACAAGATATATGCATGGGTAATTTTTCAGCATTGACAATTGCAAAACCTTTTGTTCCAATTTTTCCCCTTCTTCCCCCCCCCATGGCAGGTAGACCAATACATGTTAAATATGTTAAAGTATATGTTAAATACAACATATGTATATATGTTTGGACTCTATTCTTGTCCATTCTCATGGCCCTTCTGGAGAACTTCCAGAAAACTAACCTGGACATTACAAATTAGTTCCTCCCTAGATGATCTGGGAATTATCCAATAATAGAATTATCTGATAATAGCTTCTTTCTCACAGGGGAAGAGAGTAAGTCTCATCAGAGGGTTGTAGTGTTACAGTGAAAACTACAATGCATTTAAAGCCTCTAGACATCAGTTTGTTCATTGGCAAAATGAGGAGTCTAAACTAGATACAATCTGAAATTTCTTCCAACTCTATATCTATAATGTATGATCTCTACCTGGATATCTCACAGAATTCACAAATATGTCCAAAACACAATAAATAGTCTTCCTCTTAAAACCTGTCCATTCTTCAAACTTTTCTAGTTATTTAAGAGAATGGTACTAGAGAGACACATATTATATGAATACATGTAGCCCAAGTAACTCACAGCTTTAGTACTGCAGGGCCCTGATATTCTTTTTTTCATCATGGAGCTTTCATGAATTTCTCTTCTCTAAAGCAATGCCTTCTTTCAAGTGACTGGCTCTAATATTTCTGGATATGTTGTTTCTTACTGGGTAAAAAGTTACATTACTAAAAGTCATGGCCAATAGAGGGAGGGAGGAGGAAGAGGAAATTCCCTCATTCCCTACTCCTTTAGTACAAATAGTACAGGGGTTACATTCAATAAAGTGGTTTCCAGTCTGCACTTTCTCAAACTTTTGAAATATTTGACTACCTTTTAAGAGCCACTTAGAGATATAGCCAATATTTTGCTCAGCTCTCCTAATAGAGGAGATCTTAACTATTTTTGTATCAATGAACTCTTTGGTGGTATGAGAAAGTTTGTGGGCCCCTTCTCAGAATAGCAGTTTTAAGTGTTGAAAATTTTAGGTATCTAAAATAAAATAAATATGATTACAAAGGAATCAAATTATATTATAATGCAATTATCAAAATGTATGTATTTTTAAAAATCAAGGACCCTAGATTAAATTCAATGAAATAACTTATTTACATTTTGTAAAAAAAATATATAGGACACAAAAGCATATTTTAAGTTAGTTTAATATCTTGTTATTCATCCCTTATTATCTGTGACTATATCAACTAGTGGGGTAAGGGGATGGAAATCAATCAGAGACCAATATACACTCACTATATTGGGATTATAGGAGCAACTGTTCATCTGGCTAGCCTGGCAGGGAAGCCCTAAGAAGCCAGAGTCCCTGGGACTTAAACCCAAAAAGGTTTTAGACTTGAACTGGAACAATGTTGTATGGGAACTGAGCTACGCTAGGAAATTAATCTTCTTCCCCTCCCCAGAGACTGAGGTGGTGCAAAGGGGGAAAGGTTTTATGTTACTGCAACACTCCACCTGTAACTTGAATTCAAACTACCATGTCTCAAACTACCAAATCCTATGGAGATCACTTCCAGCATCTGAAACTGAAGAGATAAAAACAAATACCACCAGATCTGTTTCTCAGAACTAGAATAAAAGAGAGGGAGCAGGGGGAGGTAAGTCTTTTCCATCTCACTGGTTCAGTAAATAACATTCACGTTGGACATAACAGGAGTCACTATAGCTGAAAAGAACAATTAGCTCAGTCTAGTCAATTTTAAAGATGCAGGCAGTCAATCAAAGGAGTTAACCTCTATTCATTTGGTAAGGGGCATACTGAACTCCATGATAGACTAATTGGCCATGATCAAAAAGTTCCTCAAGGACATCTTCATATCAAAACTGATCAACCTGAGAAACAAGGACACAAAAAAATTCTGCTTACTTGAAGGACTGCCTTACTGAAACTTCACTGCTACTGAATTATTTTATTAAGTCTCCTTTAGCAAGCAGCCATTTATATTTTCTTTTTAAAAATTTTTATTATACCTTTTTATTTACAAGATATATGCATGAGTAATTTTTCAGCATTGACAATTGCAAAACCTTTTGTTCCAACTTTTCCCCTCGTTCCTCCCACCCCTTCCCCCTGATGGCAGGTTGACCAATACATGTTAAATATGTTAAAGTATATGTTAAATACAATATATGTATACATGCCCAAACAGTTTTTTTTTGCTGTACAAGAAGAATTGGACTTTGAAATAGTGAACAATTAGCCTGTGAAGGAAATAAAAAATGCAGGTGGACAAAAATAGAGGGATTGGGAATTCTATGTAGAGGTTCATAGTCATCTCCCAGAGTTCTTTCGCTGGGTGTAGCTGGTTCAGTTCATTACTGCTCTCTTGGAACTGATTTGGTTCCTCTCATTGTGAAGAGGGCCTCGTCCATCAGAATTGATCATCATATAGTATTGTTGTTGGAGTATATAATGATCTTCTGGTCCTGCTGATTTCACTCAGCATCAGTTTATGTTAAGTCTCTCCAGGCCTTTCTGAAATCATTCTGCTGGTCATTATCTTATAAAACAATAAGATTCCATAACATTCATATATCATAATTTATTCAGCCATTCCCCTACTGATGGGCATCCACTCAGTTTCCAGTTTTTAGCCACTACAAAAAGGGCTGCCACAAACATTTTTGCACACACAGGTCCCTTTTCCTCCTTTAAGATCTCTTTGGGATATAAGCCCAGTAGTAACGCTGCTGTAGTGTGTGTAGTGATATCTCAGAGTTGTCTTAATTTGCATTTCTCTGATAATGACTTGGAGCATTTTTTCATAAGCCATTTATATTTTCAATGAGGTTCAGTGTTAGGATTACTAAGTGAGAACTCAGGTTGTCTGGATGGTGACAAGGTGAGAATTCAGGTTTTCTGGACAATTACAAGGTGAGAACTCAGGTTGACTTGATAGAGGGGGCAAGCTCATTGGCTGGGGTGGTTCTTCCCAGAGGCCCTTGCATTGTCCCGCGCCCATTCTCTGGGAGGATAAAAAGAGACAGCAATGGGCGCAGAGAGCAGATCGGCCTGGAGAAGGATAAGAGCTGGAGGAGATTCAGAGCCAGGATTCAAGAAGAAAGACTCTCTGCATTACATCAGGCCTGACGGGGCTCTCTGCAGGAAGGGAAGTCACTTCTAAGGACAAGAGTTAACAGCAACTGCCTGGAGACAACGGTTCGTTACAGGAAGAAGAATCTGTCTTAAAAATTTGAGTAGACACAGCAGATCTCTTCCCAGAGAGCGATCCGGCAGCTTCTAGAGACGACAGCTCGCTACAATTGGCGCCCAACGTGGGGCAAGGACTTTTGCTTATCCTGACAAGAGGAGCTAGACCAGACCTTCGCAATTTGGCGCCCGAACAGGGACAGACACGGTCCTGATTCCAGTGGAAAAGCTTCCGATCTAGATCTCAGTCTCTCTGACCCAGAACCGTGAGTAACGAGGAAACTTTGTTAAAGATTAAGTGAGCGTGCTAATAGATAAATAAGGAACTTAACTTGTTAAGGGCTAAACCAGGAATCTCTTATAGTGAAATGGGGCAAACACCTTCTGTTCAAGGAAAATGTTTAGAGAGCATCATCAAGGTTATGAAAAGCCAAGGATTGATTATAATTTTGGAAGAGATTACTGAACTTTTAAGAACTGTGAAGGTCATATATCCTTGTTTTTCTCTGGAAAAAGAATTGGATCCAGATGAGTGGAAATTAGTAGGAGAGCAATTAGGTGAACACTACAATTGCCTTTGTGACATTTTACCCTTTGGTTCCAGACCAAACTCAGTTTCCAAAGATACAATTCATACCTACAATTTAATCCAAATGGCTTTAAAAAATGTTATTCTAAAGGAAGAGATGAAGGAGCAAAATGGGGAGGTGTCAACTAAACTAGGTGAAAAGGATGAATCAGATAACAATGAAGTTAAGTACAATTCTGAGCAACAGCAACAGGAGCACCTCCCATCTCCTCCCTCAATTAACCCTTCAGGGGTGGAGCAAGAAGGAGGAGAGGAAGAGGCAGAAACACAAACAGAATTGCCTGTGAAGCAGCCTAAGCCTATGACAAGATTAGAAAAGGCATTAGTTAAAGCTAAGAGAGAAGGACAGGATATAAGTGATTTTATACATGCATATCCTGTGATTGAAGAGATTGACTCTGTAGGTAATAAAAGGAGAAGATATGCACCTTTAGATTTGAATAAAATTAAAGATTTGAAAAAAGGTTGTACCCTTTATGGGGCTACATCAGCTTATGTTAAAATGTTACTAGATGGTTTGTCTTATGAAGTCCTAACCCCAGATGATTGGAAATCCATAGCAAGGATATGCCTGGAACCTGGAGAAAATTTATTATGGCTTGCGGAATTTCATGAATTATGTAAAATTCAAGTCAGATGCAATTTGGAAATAGGAGTTAACACACAATTCACTTTTGAGCACTTAGCTGGTGAAGGTCAGTATGGAGAGAATTCGGAACAGATTCATTATACCATGACAATATATGAACAAATTGCTAAGGCTGCAATAAAAGCTTGGGGTGTCCTTCCTGGACAGAAAGATCGTGGAGAGGCTTTCACTAAAATACAGCAAGGTCCCAATGAACCTTTTGCAGATTTTGTGGGACGTTTGCAAACTGCTGTCAAAAGAACTATTGGAGAAAATTCAGCTACAGAAATAATGACCAGACATCTGGCTAAGGAAAATGCCAATGAGATTTGCAAAAGAATTATATGGGGATTAGACAAAGATGCTCCTTTAGAGGAGATCATAAGACGCTGTGCTACAGTGGGAACAAATGCTTTTTACACCCGGACAATGATGAATGTGGAAAGACAGGGTCCCTCCTGGCAAGGGACTTCTAGAGAAACTCGGAGATGTTTTCAATGTGGAAAAATTGGACATCTAAGAGCTCAGTGTAGGTATGGAGATACAGTGAGAAGACAGGGTGAGAGAAGACCTAAAACCCCATGTCCAAAATGCAACAGAGGACTCCATTGGGCATCAGAGTGTAGAATAATTCAGGGAAATGGGATGAGGGGCCCAGGTCCAGGGCCCCAGGCAAAAAAGACTTGGGGCATGATGGCAGCTGATGTTACACCCAAAGAACCTTTAGAAGGCCAGGACTCTGATTTAATCAACCAGAAGAAAAGCAATCACATGGCAGAAAGGGATTACCCAATCAGTCAACCAAAAGGCAATCAGATTGCAAAAATGGATTACACTTGGGGAGAATACAGGCCTTTTAAACCAACAGGGCTGTGTCCAGTGCAAACAATTCCAATGTAATTGCCAGATGATGAGAAGAGATTTAGAAAGTGGTAAATAGAAGGTAATTAGATATTGATGGATTTATGACATTTTAAGGGGAGACAGTGCTTTAAATTCACCACGCCAGCTTACAAAAGAAGCACAAAAGGCTTTGAGAGAAGTTGAACTGGCTTTATCCAATGTGGTTGAAAGAGTCACTCAAAAACCCTTGGAAATATCAATTTTTGCTACAAAAGAGGCACCCACAGCAGTCCTTCATCAAGGAGACAGAGTGATTGAGTGGGTGAACCTCCCAGCACAACCAGAACAAAGCCTTACACCTTACCCAGTGCTTGTGGCTAGGATTTTATTAAAGGCTATTAAGAGAGTAATACAATTATCTGGGATAAGTCCTGAAAAAATATACACATTCTATACTAACGCACAGATTAATGTATGCTGTGAGACCATCCCAGAATGGCAAATTTTATTGGCCACCGCTCCAAATTTTGCACATGGATCTCCTTTAAAGATTACCCGGCTACTACATAATTGGCGTCCACACGTGGGGCAAGGACTTTTGCTTATCCTGACAAGAGGAGCTAGACCAGACCTTCGCAGTTCAGTAAGGAAGAAAGAGGCCCCACCTTTTTTTTTTCAATTTCCTAATCTGACAGCCTAAGTGTTGACTTTAACTTGCGGAAAATTCTTTGCAAGTTCTTAAATCATTGACACATTTCTAATCTGATTATAATGACCTTGAACCAGTCTTTTAGACATTGTAGACCTCAGTTTCTTCATATTTATATTTTGATGAGAGGGCCTCAAAAATCCTTTCTAGATCTGTACCTATGCTTTTATGAACCTACATGAATCAGGTGAATATTGGAGTATTTTAAACCAGATTTGCTTCTAATTCCATCCAAACTAAAGGATGTGGATTGCTTGTGGCATAAAAGTACAAGGGGACATGGTTCTCTGAGATTTTCTATTTTATAAGACTAGTCATCTAAAACCTATGCATAGTTTTCAAAATTTAAGTAGAGTTATACATGGAAATATTCTAAGATTTTGTATGTGTGTGTGAAGTTCATAATAATAAACAAATAATTTTTTAAAGGAAAAAATCAAGCAGAGGTTAAAAGAGAATTTTTTATCAGAAAACCTCTTGTTTCACCCTTGAATTCCCACTTCCTGCACTGACAAGAGTTCAAGCCAATTAGTATGGCCAATAAGGAAATATTTCTCTAAGAAGAAATTTCTATACAGAATGAATCATTTGGCACCTGCATTAGTCTTATTTTCAAAGAAAAGTAGAAGGGAACACTTTGCTAAAAAGTCTTCCTGGCAGAAGAAATGCTACCAAGTAGAAATGGCTTCTAAGAGTCACAAATAGAAAAGAAAGTGAAAGAGACATCTTTTTAAAATTAGCTAAAAACTATTTAACATGTCAATATATCTCTTCCCTAGGCATCATCATTCTGTGTCATATTACCAGTATTGTTGAGTTGTCCCTGGATCCTTTATTCCAAGTATTCACTTCGGCCTTCATTCAAAATGAATAAGGTCAGGTAACTATTGTAACTTGATACATGGCTACATGTGGCTGCTATACCTTTTAGTCTTGCTTAATTGTTATTCTTAGTTCCTAGGCTGTCTCTTTGTGTCTATTTGTGAAGGGAGATGTATAGTAGGATAAACATATGTAGAACTGAATGTAAAGTTAAAAAGAAATAATTTTTTTAAATAAAAAATGAAATAAAAATTATGTGGGGCATGTACTATTGAATAAAAGTGGCATGTTCCCTTGATATTTCCTAGTTCCAGAAGGCTCACCACCAGAAACAGACCCCCAAATGAAACAGAACTTTGGCATCTGATATTTGATCATTTTTCTCTGGAGCTCTGGGGTAAATGTTTTAAAGCTGAGGTTTGGCTTATATGTAAGACCTCCCCCAAACAGATTAAAAGAGCCCTTCTTAGAAGGTGCTCAATTTGAAAAGCAGATAAAGTATAGGATGGCTAGTTATTTCTTCCAACACAAAAGGAAAGAAAAATATATTTATAAAGTTCCTATTATGTGCCAGAGGGCAGCTGCATGACAGCAGTGGATCAAGTCCTGAGTCTGAAGTTAGGAAGATTTATCTTTCTGAGTTCAAATGGCCTCAGATACTTTCCAGTTGTATGACCCTGAGCAAATCCCTTAACCCTGTTTGAGGAAACTCACTTTCCTCAGCTGTAAAATGAGATGGAGAAGGACATGGCAAATCACTCTTGTATCTTTGCCAAGAAAACTCTAAATAGTGTCATGAAGAGTCAGAGACGCCTAGATTCCAAGTGCTTTACTAATATTTCACCTTTGATCTTTACAACTCTCTTCGGAGGTAGATGCTATTATTAACCCTGTTTTATAATAGAGGAAACTAAGGCAGTAAATGGCTTGTTCAAGGTTAAATAACTAATGTCAGAGACTGGTTTTGAATTCATGTCTTCTTGAATCCAGGTCTACCACTCTAACCACTTCACCACTTAGTTGCCTCATAAGTATGCATTGACAAACACTTTAAATATGAAAAAAAAAAAAAAATATATATATAAGTCTCATAACTTTTCCTAAAAGTTTTAATATTTAATAACATTAACACATGAAACAGCTTGAGCAAGTAATTGCAGAATGAGTAATTTATACTTCAGTTCTGAATTCCCCCAGCACCTCAAAGTCCTTTATCTTCTGACAAGCTGGGTGTTTTAGGCCAGACCTACCTCTAGGTGTTCCTGTGATTCTGGTGTAGAAATGGAAAGCAATGAAATACTTGGAAACCATACAAAATTCCATTAAAAGACTTACATAAAACTGTTAGCACTACTGTCTATCTACCCAGGTTACTTATACCTTCGGAATCCAATACTTAACATGCAACAAGAAAATTGCATTTACACACATATTATATCTAGGGTATACTGTAACACATGTAAAATGTATGGGATTGCCTGTCATCTAGGGGAGGGAGTAGAGGGAGGGAGGGAGGGGAAAACTTGGAAAAATGAATACAAGGGATAATGTTATAAAAAAAAAATACTCATGCATATATGTCAAAAAAAATTTATAATTATAAAATTAATTAAAAAAAAAAAACAAAAACAAACAAGCATTCACTGCCCTGGTGAGTATATTAAAAAAAAAAAAAAAAAAAAAAAAAGACTTACATAATAATCAAAGCTTTTCAAAGGATCCAGTTACTGATTTAGATGCATGCTTCTTCCTTCCACCTCCTTATTCCCCACAGTGGCAGCACCCAATCAGAAAAACAGTCAGTTAACATTTATTAAACACCTACTGTGTAGTAGGCACTCCAGACAGTACTGGGGATACAATGAAAGGTAAAAGATACTCTGTCCCTGCCCTCAAAAAGCTTGAAGTTTAAAGGGGATGATAACAGGCAAACAATTCAGTCAAACAAAATCTGTGCAGGTTAAATTAGAGTTAATCAACCAAGGGAAAGCACTAGAATCAAGGGGGATAAGATGAATTGATTTGCACAGCAGTAGGAATTGTATTGAGCCTGATCTGATTCCTGGCTTCCTTATTCACTTCCTTTATTAAAAACCTATGACCCTGAGAGTTCAAATCATGAGGAGCAAATGGAATCTCAAGAAAATCCCCCAAAATTTGCTTCCCTTACCAGCAAAGTACCAGAAATTATTCAAAGTTTTTATCTCTCTCTTCTGAAAGGAAGAGGCCAGATAGTTAAAAGACAGTTAGTATGGGGGACAAGGGCTAGCCATGGATCATGTTGGTTTATTCTGGATTTTTCTCCAGCACCTACCCAGGAAAGAGCTGGCTGATTGATTAATTCCTGGACATCCTAGCTGACCTTCTTTGAGTGAATTGGCTCAAATGAAGGCCTCAATCTTCTCAACTGATCTTATCAATATCTATGTTGCAATCTTGAGTTTGTATTAATGAAATATCTTCCTGCAAAGGCAGATGTCAAATATAACTCAATCTGCAAATCCTACAGATAAAGGACTGTCTCTATTCTTCCTCAGGGCTGGCTCTGCCTCCTTGCTACCCCAGTTCCAAACTATTTCCTCCATCAGCTACATTCTGCATATGATTCTGTGTAATTGGGGAAGATTGATTTTGACAGAACTTTGTAGACAGATATGTATATTAGAATGGTTTAAGTTTGTTTCATGAACAATCCAACCCACTCATTATTTCCTTATCTGTTACACAAAAAAGCATTGGAGTTGGCAAGGGAAAAAAAAGATCACTCATCAGTGGAACTCTTTTCTTCAGTCCAATATTAGTATCACACCTATATACCTATTAATGTTCATAGAGTATGATTCACTGCCAAGAACATTAAAACTATTTATAGTTAAAGAATTTCAGTGCTTAACATTTCAGAACAATATTTCACTTCCTAAGTCCTCAACAGGATTGTATTTATATTCATTCTCATTCACTTTTCTTCTTATATAGTTACAATTAAAGAGTACTTTACTCTTTGTTCTGCATTTTCTTCTTTTCTTCTTTCCTTCCTTGCTTCCTTCCTTTCTGTCTCCTCTTCCTACTTTTTCTTCTTCTCCTTCCTTCTCCTTTTTTTTTCTTCTTCTCTCCTCCTCTTCTTTTTTTTTACTTTTCTCCATTGAAGGAGGGTGTCCAAACTATACATGTTTTCATTTCTGCCAGACAGCATTCCTCTGAATTTCTTCACCATATTTCAGACAGCTCTATATCTTGCAAGATCCACTTCAGTACTGGAATTCATACTTTAGAAATCTCCTCTGCCCTTGGAGCCCCTCTCTTTGATTGGAGAGTTCCCAGAATTTCCACTGAAGGTGAGTACCAGACCAGGCATCTCTTTCCCACCAGTTTGCCTTCCTCTGAATGACTCCATCCATTTTCAGCTTCCCTTTATGCATTATCTTCCCCATTATAATGTAGCCCTAGCACTGTCTTTTTGCTAGTCTTATTTGTATTCTTAGTGCTTAGCATAGTATGTGTATATATGTGTGTGTGTGTGTATACATACATAGTATAGTTTTATATATATGTATGTATATATAGTATAATTTTTATAGTAAGTCTAGCTTTATAGTCAGCACCTAATAAATATTTGTATTCTTTAAATTTATTTATATATGTGACAGTTTATCTATTTCCCTATTTTTGGATTTGCTTCAACCTTTTTTTTACAATTATATCTAATGCTGTTAAGAAATTCTTTGAAAATGCCAATGAAGGTGACCTAGCTGTTCCAGACCTAAAACTCTATTATAAAACAGTAGTCATCAAAACCATTTGGTACTGACCAAGAAATAGAGTAGTCAATCAGTGGAATAGGTTAGATTCAATGACTATAGCAATCTAGTGTTTGACAAACCCAAAAACTAGCTTTTGGGATAAGAACTCACTATTTGACAAAAACTTCTGGGAAAATTAGAAACTAGTATGGCAGAAACTAGGCGTTGACCCACACTTAACACTGTGTACCAAGACGAGGTTGAAATGGGTTCATGATTTAGACATAGTGATATTGTAAACAAATTTGAAGAACATAGGATAGTTTACCTCTCAGATCTGTGGAAAAGGAAGGACTCTGTGACCAAAGCAGAACTAGAACTTATTATTGAACACAAAACTAACAAACTAATGCAGATAAGATTAGAAGGGAAGCAATAAATGGGGAAAATATTTTTATATTTAAGGGTTCCAATAAAGGCCTCATTTCTAAAATACAGAGAGAATTGACTCACATTTATAAGAAGTCAAGCCATTCTCTAATTGATAAATGGCCACAGGTTATGGACAGGCAATTTTCAGATGAAGAAATAGAAACCATTTCTTATCATATGAAAAGATGCATTTTCACTTCTTTTATTATTGTTTGAACTTTATTTTCTTTCTCGCTTTTTTTCCTTTTTGATCTGGTTCTTTTTGTGCAGCAAGATAACTGTATAAATATACATGTCTGTATTGGGTTTACATATATTTTACCATGTTTAACACATATTTGATTACTTGCCATTTAGGAGATGGGATGAGGGGAAGGAGGGGAAATTGGAACATCAGGTTTTGCAAAGTTCAATGGTGAAAAATTAACCTTGCATATGTTTTGAAAATAAAGAGCTTCAAAAAAAAAAAAAAAAAAAAGAAATTTTTTTTTTAACAAAAAGCTTTTTCTGCTTCTTAATGCCTTTTCAGGGTATATTCCCAATAGTGTTGATTCTTCTCTTACTTTGTATTGGTGAGTTGTCCCTCAAAACCATTCTATAAGTTGGCAATACTACCAGTAATTAATGAATATAATCAGTTTCTCCACAATCTCTCTACATTTAGTTCTATTGTGTTGTGTGTATGTGTGTGTTTTTTGCTGATTTAGTAAGTGTGAAGAAGGATCTCCTAGAGTATATTGACATGGTTTTCTAAAGCCTAAGCTTGTCGCCATAATGGAAATGAAGCCATCAGAGAAGAACTTTAGTGGAAAGTAGTTGTACACAAGTACAATAAATAGTTGTATCCAATAGGGACAAAGCAAAGAACCAGTAAAAATGCTCCAGGAAAATTTCCATTTCTGCTGGGGAACATTAGGAAAGTCTTAAAGAATGAAAGGGAAGATTGAAATCAGTTTTGAAAGAAAAACTTCCAACAGGAGTGAGGAAAAGGCCATGAATCCTAGTTATTCCAGAAGATGATCCATGTAAACCCTTGGAAGTGAAAACCATCAGGGCAAGACCAGGAAATAACTAGTAGTTTATTTCTTTTGGGTAGAGCAGAACTTACAATGCATTAAATAGAGCTTGACTGACCACAAAATGTGACCTGTCAGGAGTAAAAATCCCTGCTTTATATTTATTGTGGCTTACTAGCTCAGACATGGGACTCAGTAATTGCTCTACATTCCAGACAACACCTAGTGTAATAAAACCAGCAATTTGACACTTTCCAATACAAGAGCACTCCAAACTCTGCTTTTTTTGGGAAGCAAAATGAACATTTAAGAGCAGAGTAAGAACCTGGGCAGTACATTCTTTGATTTTTGTGTAGTAACCACTCTGCAATCACTCCTCTCTACCTGGACATTCAGACTCATAGGCTGAGTTTCCAGAGGTTGTTTATCACTACTTAATCAGGGGTCTAATAGTAACTCTGATAAAATAGTTTTTAGAACGATAGAGTCTAAGCCCCTATCATTGTCAGCTCCATTATCAATCAATTGAACTACATATGCATTTAGAAAGTGACTTAGAGGGGCTCCTAGGTGGTGCAGTGGATTGAACACTGATTCTGAAATCAGGAGGACTTGAGTTCAAATCTGACCTCAGATACTTAATACATCCTAGCTATCTTGACCCTGGGGTTAAGTGACCCCAATTGCCTCAGAAAAAAAAAAAGTGACTTATAGGGGCAGTTAGATAGTACAGTGGATAGAGTGTAATGTCCAGGCTAGCTCTCTGGAGGACCTCTGGATCAGCTTGAGTCCTTGGTCTTTAGGTGGAGAAGTGAAGGAGGCAGGAGAAGTACCATGTGGCTGATCAAAGATGGAGTCTGGAATCTGGAGTCTGGAGCCTGAAGTCTTCTGTGTCTATGGCTGAGAGCTGTCTGGGACTTCCTTAAATACCTCAATATGATTACATCACTACAGCATGCTGAGCACACAATCATTACATCACCATAGAGAATCTTTATCTCACATTGAGTAGGTGCTTAACTATAAACACCATGCTGATCTAGATTCAAGTACACTTTTCAGCATTCTGGCCCTCTACATCTGCTTTCTTTTGTTTTAGAACACAGGTGATCACTCCCTCCATGAGTCCTCAAGAAGGGAGATAAAAACACCAAAGGGAAATGGGGATTCAAACCAGATATTGTTAGCAGGTTTCCTCTGGGCTGAAATTGAAACAGGTATACATAAATCCATCAGCATGGGAAGTATTACACAAGCACATAGTAATATAACTCAGGCTAGTAGTGATGTAACAAACAATATGAATACACATGTCCATAAGTCCTATAAGGAGGGTATATGAATAACAATCACACATATACCTCCTTCAGCAGCCAAGAGATAGTCCAAAACCAATCTATTGTCCATTATTTCATGTGTCAGGGAATCTAATGATTCCTGAAAGTTTTGAAGTACTGCAACAGTCTTAGCATGTCTTAGGGAATCCAATGATCCCTGCTGGTTTAAAGTCCTGCAGCAGTCTTGTTAACAATTTTTAATGTTCATGAGTCAATTTCTATAACTGCCATGTTCTTTCAGTGGTGGGCACAGTCAGAGATGGAACCATCTGATATTCCTTGGGTCTTCTCCTTCATTTCAAGGGTCTTCTTTGTCTCTCTCTGATGGACAAGATGAATACGGCTCATTGGCACCCATCTGATCCCTTCTTCATCTGTAGAGATACAAGCAAACCCTCTCCCCCAACAAAAAAGAAAATGGAGAGGATATGACTACTTAACCAGAGAAAGACAGATATAACCAAAGATACTAAGTGCAGCCAATTGAGAGAGCTCTTATATATTGAAATATTTGTGTTGATGCTTAAGTTCACAATCAAAAAGATTCCCAAATCATAAGGAGATACAAATAATTAAAACAAACAAAATCTCAAAATCAAACATTCTAGAATGACCAATGATAAAGACTGAGAATAGTAGATATCAGAATAATGTCCAATATTTTGATGTACATTATAACATTTAATTTACTAGTTATGATTAAAAAACAATCAAGTAATATTAGCACATACAAAACTAGCATATACTCATTCAAAATGTAAACATTGGCTTTTGATCCTAAACAAATTCTCCTGTAAAGCTTACATCAGTCAGTTGTTATTCAGTCATTTCAGTCTTGTCACGGTCTTTATGACTCTATTTGGGGTTTTCTTGAAAAAGATACTGGAGTGATTTGCCAATTCCTTCTTCAGCTCATTTTACAAATGAGGAAGTTAAATTCAACAGGATTAAGGGATTTGCTCAGGGTAAAAGAACTGTTATCTAAAGCCAAATTTGAAGTCAAGTCTTCCTGACTCTAGGCATTCTTTGTGTCATCTGTCAGTCAATTAATAAACATTTATTATGCACCTACTAGGTACCAGACATTTTGCAAAGTACTGGGGATACAAAAAATAGTGCTGTTTTCAAGGAATTTACAAATGATAATGTAATACAAGATATATACAGGATAAATAATCAATAAGGGGAAGGCAAAGCTTTCTTCCCCTCTGTTTTCTCTCTCCACCCCAGAATTAAGGGAGATTATGAAAGTTTTCCTGTAGATGCTGGGATTTTAACTGAGACTTGAAGGAAACTAGGATTCCTAGGAGGTAAATATGAGGAGAGAGAACATTGCAGGAATGAAGAACAATCAATAAAAAGTTGAGAAGTTAAAGGATGGAGTGTCTAGTTCCAAGAATAACAAGGACACTAATGACTATGGATCAAAGAATAATTAGGGGTAAGTGAGATGTAAGAGGCCTGGAGAGGGCAACTTATGAAAGGCTTTGAATTCCAAACAGAGGATTTTATATCTGATTCCGAAAGCATTAGGGAGCTACTGGACTTTACTAAGTGGAGGGTTGGGGTGGGGTGATAGATTTGGAAAACTACTCTGATAGCTTGGTAGAGCATGGAATAAAGTAGGAAAAGATTTATGCAGGCAGACCAATCAGCAGGATACTGTCACAGACCAGGCTTGAAATGACAGACCCTGTACCAAGGTACAGTAGTATGGAAGTAGTATGGAATGAGAGAAGGAGGCAAAGATGAGAGATGTTATAAAGGCAACACTGATACGTCTCCATAACAGCCTGATTGGATAAGAGAGATGAGAGAATGTGCAAAGAATGATATCTAGGTTTCAAGCCTGGGTGACTGGGAAATTGAGGATACTATAGGACAGGTCCTCAAACTTTTTAAATAAGGGGCCAATTCACTGTCCCTTGGACTGTTGGAGGGCCCAACTATAGTAAAAACAAAATCACACTCTGTCTCCACCCCTCAGCCCATTTGCCATAACCCAGCGGGCTGCATAAATGTCCTCAGTAGGCTGCAGGCCGTAGTTTGAGAACCCCTGCATAGGATTATGGAAGTTGGAATTTAGTTTAAGAAGTCTATGGTACCTCCTATGATTCCATGGTTCCAGCTGCCAAAAAACAGAGGGAAATTGGAGCCTGAAGGTTATCAGAGAGGTTAGGGATCAATAAGTAGATCTGAGAATCATCAACACACTAAATCACTATTGATCAGAGAAATTAAAATTAAGACAACTCTAAGATACTATTAGACACCTCTTAGATTGGCTGAGATGATAGGAAAAGATAATGATGAATATTGGAGGGGATATAGTAAAACTGGGACACTGATGCATTATTGATGGTGTTATGAACTGATCAAACCATTCTGGAGAGTACTATGGCATTATGCCCAAAAGGCTATAAAACTGTGCATACTTTTTGATCCAGTAGTATTTCTACTGGGATTATATCCCAAAGAGATCATAAAAAAGGGAAAAGGACCCACATGTGCAAAAATGTTTGTGACATCTCTTTTTTGTAGTAGCAAAAACTGGAAACTGAGTGGACACTCATCAGCTTGAGAATGGCTGAATAAGTTATGGTCTATGAATTTTATGGAATATTATTGTTCTATAAGAAACGATCAGGAGGATGATTTTAGAAAGGCCTGGAGAGACTTATATCAACTGATACTAAGTGAAGTAAGTAGAACAAAGAGAATATCATACACAGCAACAAGATTAGGTGATGATCAATACTGATGGATTGGCTTTCTTCAATAGTGAGGTAATTCAGACCAGTTCCAATGGTCTTGTGATGGAACCATCTGTACCAGATAGATGACTGTGTGTGGGGACTGAGTATGGATCACAACATAGTACTTTTACCTTTTTGTTGTTGTTTGCTTGTTTTTTTTTCCTCTCTCATTTTTTTCCTTTTTGATCTGATTTTTTTTCTGCAGCATGTTAATTGTGGAAAAATATGGGAATGTGAAAATAAGAATTGCACATGTTTAACATATATTGGATTACTTGCCCTCTAGGAGAGGGGGTGAGGGTAAGGGAGGGAGAAAAATTTGTAACACAAGTTTTTGCAAGAGTGAATGTTGAAAACTATCTTTGCATATATTTTGAAAATAAAATGCTATTATTGGACAAAAATGAGAATCAATAGCATAGAGATGATAATTTAATCTATGGGATTGATAATGAGAGCTTCATTTTTTAGGCAGAGTAACAGGGTAGCTAACAGACTATTCTAGACAGGAGGAAGAAATTCAAGATAAACCAAGCAAAAGGCCCAGGGTATATATAATATAAATGAACAAGAATCAGAGGGAATATGAATCAAAGGATAAGAGATTGGGGCATGTTGCTAAGCCTTATAGAAGAAACATGCAAGATAGGCTTTAAGAACCCAATCTAAAATAAGGAGGCCCAACTTATAGACTCCCACAATTAGATAATATCAGACCTAGAAGGAACTTTAATGATCATTTGGTCTAGGGAATATTTTTTTTTTGTGGTGATCTTTTTTGGGTCATAGTCTTCTTAGATAATTGTTGGTGAAACCTAAAGACCATTTCACGAAATATTTTTATTTTCAAAACACATGCATAAATAGTTTTCAACATTCATTGCAAAACCTTGTGTTTCAAATTTCTTTTCTCCCTCTCTTCCTTCCTCCCTCCCTTAGACAATAAATAATCCAATATGTTAAAAATGTGCAATTCTTCTATACATTTCCATAATTATCATCCTGCACAAGAAAAATCAGATCAAAAAGGAAAAAAAGGAAAAAGGAAAAAAATGTAAGTAAACAACAACAACAAAAAGTGAAAATACTATGTTGTGATACATACTCAGTACCCACAATCCTTTCTCTGGGTGCAGATGGCTCTCTTCATCACAAGGTCATTGGAACTGCTTGAATCAACTCACTGTTGAAAAGAGCCATGTCCATCATAATTGATCATTGTATAAAGTTGTTGCTATGTACAATGTTCTTTTGGTTCCACTCACTTCACTCAGCATCAGTTCATGTAAGTTTCCCCAGGCCTCTGAAATCATCCTGTTGATCATTTCTTATAGAACAATAATATGCCATAACATTCATATACCATAACTTATTCAGCAGTTCTTCAAATGATGGGCATTCATTCACTTTCCAGTTTCTTGCCACTACAAAAAGGGCTACTACAAACATGCAAAATATTTTTAAACGCATAAAATAAAATATATAGGATTATGAAGGAAACCAATCAATTTGAAATAGTAATCAAAATATATTAAAAATAAGTTCACTGACTCTAGATTAAGGATCTTTATAAGTCCAACCCTTTTGTTTTGCAAATTATGTAATTGAGGCACAGACAAGAAAAAGAGGTGAAGTAATCTGACAAAACTAGTAAGAAAAAATGCCCAAATTTGAACCCAGCTATTCTAATTTCTAAGTACAGGAATCTTTCTGCTGCAGCACATAAATCTTCTAAATAAATTGAACTGAATTCACTAAGTTCAAAAACTGTTATTGACTCTTTTTCAGCTCTAGGGTAAAATACAAAATCCTCAGACTGGTATTAAAGTCTGCCAAAATATCACTGCCATCTGCCTTCTTAGTCTTGAGCAGTTATGTGGGAACACAGTGCATAGTGTATTGAAATTCTTGAGTCAGGAAGACTCAAGTTTAAATCTGGCCTCAGACACTCACTAGCTGTGTGATCCTGAACAAGTCACTTAACTTCCATAGCAATCATTTCTGCTCTGACCAGAAATTCTGACAATCTTTCTATCCCAGATTAATTAATTTATTTAGATTTGGGGAGAGGGAGGTTTACTAGGTGAAAGAGGAGATTCTTTGTCCAATTGCTATCTAACATTAATCACTAAATGGATATGGCCTTGGTCAAACTAAGACCTATTGAGGATCTTAGCTTAAAAAGGCTAAGATCTCCCATTTTATCTAGGGCCATCTTCTGTTGTCTTGATCTATATATCTTGTCACAGACCCAGATGGCTCTAGAGGGGAAAGTGAGGCAAGTGAGCTTGCATAGATAGCCCTCTCTCACTTAAATCCCGCACTTGCATGTCATGGCATCATCTCCCTATGTCATGGTCCTTTTTGAGAACCATATTTACTTTAATCCACTGGAAAAGGAAATGATGAATAACTCTAGTATTTTTTCCAAGAAAACCCAGTCCATGCGTTATGTAGAGTTGGGTACAACTATTGAATACTACAATAGAATGGTAAGGGGCAGGGATATATAACTTATTAATTTTTATTTATTTAATATTTTTTATTTTTCCTCAGTCACATTTAAAATAATTTTTACATTTGTTTTTAGCACTTTGAGTTCCAGATTCACTCCCTTATCCCCATCCCCAGTCCCCATCAAGAAAACACATGTTAAGTTTTGCAAAACATTTCCATAAAAGTCATGCTGTGAAAGAAATAAAAGTCTCTCCTGCCCCTTAAAAAAAAATAAAGTAAAAAAAAGAGAGAAAGTATATGCTTCAATCTGTATCTAGACACAATCAGTTCTTTCTCTGGATATAGAAAGGATTTTTCATCATAAGTCCTTCAGAATAATCATGGATCATTATATTGCTACAAAAAGCAAAGTCATTCACAGCTGATCACAGCAGAACATAGCTATTAGTTTGTACACTGTACATTTCACTTGAGTTCATGGAGAACTTTCCAGGTTTTTCTGAGAGTAAATGAGCTCATCATTTCCCACAGAACAATAATATGCCACATTTTATTTAGCCATTCTCCAATTGATGGACATCCTCTCAGTTACCAAATTTTTGCCCTGAGAAGAGAGCTGCTTAAATATTTTTGTCCACATAGGTCCTTAAAAAAAAATCTCTTTTGGTGTTCATGTGATCATTTGTAGTGGTATCATTATGTCAAAGGATATGCATGATTTTATAGTCCTTTGGGCATAATTTGTATCTTTTTTTCATTTATGGGGCACAGCTCTTATTTTTTTATAAATTTAACTTAATTCCCTTTATGTTTGAGAAATGCGGCCTTATGGCAACAACAAAATTGTACGATGATTAGTTCTGATGGACGTGGCTCTTTTCAACAATGGGATGATTCAGGCAAGTTCCAATGTTCTTGTGATGAAGAGAGCCATCTACAACTAGAGATTGGACTGTGGAAACTGAGTACAGATCACAACATAGTATTTTTCACTCTTTTTGTTGTTGTTTGCTTGCATCTGTTTTCTCATTTTTTTTTCTTTTTGACCTGATTTTTCTTGAGCAGCATGATAATTATGAAAATATGTATAGAAGAATTATACATGTTTAACATATCATCTTAGGTATCTTATCATCTTATCATCTAGGGTAGGGGATGGGGGGTGAGGAGGGAATAATTTTGGAACACAAGGTTTTGCAAGAGTGAATTTTGAAAATTATTTTTGCATATGTTTTGAAAACAAAAATCTTTAATAGAAAAAGAGAAATGAGGACTTATCAGAAAAACTTGCTCAAATTTTTTTTTTACAATTACTATTGCTAACTACACTTGCCCCCATTTATTGTGTTTTTTCTCTCCTTTTACCCTGTTCCTCCTCAAAGATATTTTACTACTGATCACTCTCTCCCTCAATATGCCCTAAATTCTATCACCCTTCCTTCTTACTGTATCCTTCTATTTTCCTCAGGGTAAGATAGATTTCTATACCCATATACTCCCTCTCCTTCTTCTCCACCTCTTCTCCACTATAAAAGCTTTTTCTTTCCTCTTTTTATGGCACATAATTTACACCATTCCACTTTCTCCTTTCCCTTTCTCCCAGTATATTCCTCTCTCATACTTTAATTTCTTTTCTCTTCTTTTTTTTTAAAATATTAAGAGATAAAGAATTTAGATGAGTAAGAATTATATTTAGAAGATAAGGAAGCTTCTAGGTCACATATTGATTATTTCTTTCTAAGAAAAATTAGATAATTGTAATATAACTCACCCCATCCCACATATGTTTAAAAAGTCCTGCCTACCTGTGGATCCTCCTGCCTGACCAGTCCAACATCAAATATATCTTGAAAGCTTATATGTGACAAGAGTGCTCTCATTAGAAGAAAATGGGGCAAGTTCCTTGAAAAACCAGTTGACCCTGTGGTTTAAAAAAATGTACTTAGATAGGCTTGTTTAATACTACAAATGCTTAAGGCAGAGAGATTCACAATGGGTATGACTCTCCAACCAAATGTGAATCTTTTGTTAACAATCTGTAGCTTTTTTTCACACTCCACAGTATATACCTTGGTCATGTGGGTTTTTTGGTTAATGATCACTGAAAATGTGGCTTTAGGGTCACATAACAAAAGTCTCTTTCTTCAGAACATTTAGCAGTACACACCTTCCCTAAGGTTATAGTTTAAAAATACAAGTGGGTAAATAACTCTGAATCTGCTAAAATTCCTTATTCTTGACAATAGCTACTCCATAAGAGAATGTTTTCTTTTTTCATTTACATAGAGGGCCAGTATAGAATAAGTTCATGAACAGCTAGAGTCTGATCCAGGTGTTTATAATTGTAAAAACATATTTGGTAAAATTAAAATCATCTTAATGGAAAATGCATGCAACAGGATCAAGACATTTTAGCTATACTATTTACCCCTCAATAATGAACTAAAGACATACTTGAGGTAATTGCATATTATGATAATTTCTTCTATTTACCATTCTGTTTCCAATGGAGCTGGACTTCAACACATTCATTCATTTATTTATTTTTCAGCATTCATTTTTGTAATATTTTGAGTTCCAAATTTTTTTCTCCCTTCTTCATCTCTCCTCAAGACAGCAAGCAATCTGATATAGTTTATACATGTTCAATCATTTTAAGTTATTAAATTAATCATGTTGTGAAAGAAAAATCAGAACAAAAGGGAAAAACCATGAGAAAGAAAAAGCAAACAACAAAATAAGATAAAAACCATATACTTTGATCTGCATTCAGTCTTCATAGTTCTCTTCCTAGATGTAGATGACATTTTTCATCCCAAGTCTTGGTATTGTCAATGTTTTGCTTAGAAATGCCAAGTTGGATCATTATCTTCTTACTGTGTACAATGTTCTTTTGGTTTTGCTTACTTAACTTAGCTAAGTCTTTCCAGGCTTTTTCTGTTCATCATTTCTTATAGAACAATAATATTCCATTACATTCATATACCATAACTTATTCAGCCATTCCTCAACTGATTGATACCCACCCAATTTCCAATTCCTTGCCACTATAAAAAAAGCTGCTGCAAACATTTTGCACAAGGGTTCTTTCCCTTATTTTATGATCTCTCTAGGATATAAATCCAGAAGTGGCACAGCTGGATCAAAGGGTATGCACAATTTTATAGCTCTTTGGGCACAGTTTCAAATTGCTCTCTAGAATGGTTGGATCATTTCCCAACTCCACTAACAATTAGGCTGATGATTTTCCCCACATAATTGTACAGTCCTAATCTTTCTCCTAACTTCTAAACTATGATTTACAGCTCCCTATTTGACATCTTAAACTGGTGGTCCAGTACACATCTTAAATCTGACATCCAAAAGTGAACTAAATCTCTCCCTACCATCCCATACTCCTTTATCCTTTCAATTTTTCTTTTGAGGGCATCATCAACCTTCCAGTCACCCAGTCTCACAACCCAAGTGTCATCTTCAATTTCTTACTTTCTCATCCTTCATATCAAGTCAAGTTGCCAAATCTTGACTCTACTGTCATAACACATCTCCTACATTCCTCCTGATCTTCTCTGAACACCATCCTATTGCAGTTACCTCTGCTCATCACCTTATGCATGAATTATTGCACTACCCTTGCTGGTTATTCTCCATGCTTCAAGTCTCTTCCAACAATTTATCCTTCACTCAGATGTCAAATTGTTACACATATCTCCCTCCATTCAATAAATTCCAAAGGGCTTTTTATCACCTTCACGATCAAATATAAAATTCTATTTGTCTTTTAAAACCCTTTGTAACCTTCCTTCTTCCATCACTTTCCAATCCTCTTATACTTTATCCCTACTTACTATGGGATCCAATGACACTGGTTTTAACTATGTTCCCTGAATTTCCTCTACCATCTCCTGACTCTAGGCATTTTCTCCAGCTTTCCTCTATCCCTGAAATGTTCTCTCTCCTTATCTCTGCCTCCTGGATTCTTTAAAGTCCCAGCTAACATACAATCTTATATTATCAGCCTTTCCTGTGAAGTGAGCAGAGCCAATCTCCTTGAAAGAAGGGACTGTTTTTTGTCTTAGTATGTTATTTGACACATAGTTAAGTGCTTAATAAATGCTTACTGACTGAACTGCTTTGTGTGAGGCACTGTTAAGTTCTGGAGATCTAAAAATATATGGAGGTGGAATACAAATGAATAATTGATATAGAAAATAAGATAAATATAAAAGTTTTAATAAAAATGTCATAAGATACATCAAGGAGGAAAGATTATTTTCGCCTGAGATTGAGATCAAGCAAGGATTCACTGAGAAAGTGGTATCTGAGCAGCCTCTCCCCCTGTGGCTCCTAGAAGCTGTCCTCTGGTAAAATCATCTCAGTGGATTTAGGGTAACCAACAGGTCTCAAATCTGTTGATGAATTAAGGGGACATTTACCCCAAGAATGGGGACTTCCTAAACAGGACTTCCTCCTGTTGAAGGGGCAGATGAGAAGAATTTGTTCCAATGTCATGAGGCAGGTGTTGTGGAGCACTTAAAGCTTGGTCAGACATTGACCACCAACGTTTTGGCCACTGCCACTGCATCCCGAGCCATCATCTGTACTTTTCTCCACCACGGGACTTCAATTACTCTAGAAGAAAGAGTAAGGCCAATGACTTTGTGAAATTATTCCTCACTTAAATTCAATTCACACACAAGTGAAGACATTACTTCAAGAGGTTATTAGTCTGCTTCAGAAATGAAGGACAAAAAATAAAAAGATGAAGAAAAGGATGGCTTTTGACAAAAATAACTTATATACACATCCATGTACATATAATATATATTCACAATATATATGAATATGTATGTATATGTATATATGTGCACATACTCAGATAACATTTAGTATTGCATATATGTGCACATACTCAGATAACATTTAGTATTGCAGCCACACTAGACTATTTCCAACTTTTTTCTTAAAGCTCTTATAACTATGCTTTCTCATCTTCATGTCTTCCCTCAATATCATGCTGTCTCCCTCCAAGTATGAAATGGATCCCTTACAACTTCTTTATTTTGTTGAAACTCTGTCTCAAAGATAACCCTAGCACACAGCCTTTTCTGAATCCTTTTCTTTTCCCTCTAACAATTGAAAATTTTCTTTTTGCAACTCTCTTACCTTTTCAGGTATCTCACACTTAATTTTCCTCTGCATACTCTGTGATCCAGCTATAATGGCTTCCTTGTAGTTCTTTGAACATGACACTGCATCTCCTACTCCATGTTTTTTCATTGCCTGGCTCCTCATGACTGAAAAGAACTCCTTCAACCTCTGTCTTTTGATTTCCTTAAAGACAACTCAAATCCCACCTTTGATAAAAGGTCTCTCTCTACTCTCTGTTTTGCCATTCCTTAATGTTCTTCCTATTCCCCACTTCTTGCCTTCCCTTTGGGTTACCTCCCATTTAAACTGAATCTATCTTGTTTGCATGTCGTTTCCTCCATTAGACTGGGCACTTCTTCAGGTCAGGAACTACATTTTTGTCTTTCTTTGCACGCCTAGCACTTAGCTTGTCACATAGCTTAATAAATAATTTGTTGATGGACTGTTCAAACTTATCAGCACTTTGTCAGGAACCATCTTTTTCACTCAACTCCCTCGGATTTGTGTTCTTATTCTTCCTCTTTAGATAGTGATGTCCTTGAGAGCCACATCTGGTGTGCTTAAGTAAAAGGGTTTGCATATAGTAGATATTTGATAAATGTTTATTTAACTATATTAAATAACAAAAGCACAGAGAAATATAGAGGTAGAAGAGGTCAAGTAAGAAAAGCTTGATGGAGGAAATCTTTGAACTAGGCTTATTTGCCTTTTTATAAAAATTGAAGGAGCTGGTTTAATTAAATTTTTAATATTGTTTAAAACAAACAACACTCTGAGACAACTACATGGTGCAGTGGATAGAGCATTGGCTCTGGAATCAGAAGGGCCTGACTTTAAATCTGGCCTCATACACTTACCACTTACTAGCCATGTGACTCTGGGCAAGCCACTTAACCCCCATTGCCTTACAAAAACAACAACCAAAAAACCATTCGGGACATTTAGGTTCAAATTATTCTCTAATTAAGAGTAAAATTAAATGTGATTATGCTAATTCATTCTGATTTTGGGAAGTCAAGTTGAATGCTTTAAAAAATCTGAACTATATTATTTCTAAAAGATTTACAGTTTCATTACTTAGAAGTAATTCAAACCAGGCTTCTATTAGAGGTCCTTAGGGAACTTACATTAATAAATATATATATATTTATATACGCACATACACATACTCACGCACATATATATGTATACACACATGTCTGATTAACATACACCTATTTATTGTATATAAAAGCTAAGAACATAGAGAATAGTTCCTATGCAAGTTTAAAAAATATTTCTTCTAAAATCTCACTTTTCTTTTTCTTTCTTTCCTTTTTTTTTTTTTAAATAATCTCTTTTCTATAATGCTTTAGGATTTACAAAATCCTAAATTTTGTTCCTGAGATGTTAGTACAAATATTATTGGGTCCATTTTACAGATGAGAAAACTTAAGTTCAGATCATAAAACTATTATTTATTCACAGACACATAGCAAATAAAAGTTTAAATGAGATAGGATTTAAAAACCCAAGCTTCCTAACTTCAAGTATAAATCCCTTATATATATATATATATATATATATATATATATATATATATATATATATATATATATATATATATATAAATCCTGTTTGTGCCATTTTCAATATGAAGAAAGTCCATTAGAAGGTAAGGTAGCCTAGTTCCTGGTCTAGTGGACATATATTCTCAATGAACTGAGTGGGAATCAGTGGTCTTTAAAAGATACTCTAACTCTATGAATATTTGTTGAAATCATTCTGAAAAAATTGTCAAGAAGTGTCCTAGCAGTTAACCTGGATAAAAGTCCCCCAACAAAGCTCTAAAGAAATTTCTAAGGCTTTAAATAAGCTCTAACCATCGCCTCTCTGCAACTTCAACTTCTGATCTGATTTAAAATTCTCTTTTTTGACCATTCAAATTTCCATGAATATGTAGTGAATCAACAAGCACTTCTTAAGTGTTGACTATATAGCACTGTGCTAAGTCTAGGGACTTAAAGGGGGAAAAAAGGCACAAATGGTTCCTGCTCTCAAGGAGCTGACACTCTAATGGGGAGACAACATGCAAACAACTCTGTGTGCACAAGATAGAAAGGGTGTAAAAGAGAGCTAATTCCAGAGAAAAGGTGGAGGGGAGTAGAGGGGAAATCCTTGTAAAGGTATCTTGAAGAAGGTGCTATTTGAATTGAGTTTGAGAAGTTTGAGTTATTGGAATACAGGGGAGTCACCTGATGGTGGCTGCTGGAGATCCAACCCAGAATGGATCTCCTCTTGTGAGAGGATGATACAAGGAGACTGAGAGGCAGTTGCTATTCTTGGATCTCTCTGACTGAGAGGCCATTGCATTGTCTCACCTCTCTCCTCTTCCCTCTGCCTCCAATTTATTTCATTCCCAGTCCGCAACGCCTGTGTCAGCAAAGGCTGCCCTGCAACTCCTTCAGATGCTATGATTCACAGCTGTGGAGAATCTCGGAGAATTGACCTGTTCCTTAACATTGAGTGGAGGAGAAAGAAACATGTAGGAAGGGAGGACAGCCACTGAAAATGTACAGAGTCAGGAGAAGAAGGATCATGTGTGAGGGACAACACAAAGTTTAAGAACTCAGGGTACAGAAATAAATATAAAAGCACTGGAAAGGTAAGTAGGAGCCAGGTTGTAAAGGGCCTAAAAAACCAAACAGTGGATTTTGTATTTGCTCCTGGAGGTATTAAGTTGCTTATTGAGTAAGGGTCAGACCAGTTCTTTAGGAAAACTACTTTGGTACTTAAGAAAAGCCTGTACTGGAGGGGAGAGCTTTGAGAAAGGAAGACCAACTATAAGGATACTTGAATTATCAAAGCATGAGATCATGTAGGCCTGCATCAGGGTAGCAATTATATGAGCAGGAAAAGGACTTAAACAAGAGATGTTGTGAAAATATTATAATGGGTATTGAATATGTGAAATGCATGGTGAGGAACTGGGGATGACCCAAGCCAGGGTTCCCAGGAGGATTGTACTTGAAATAGTAATAGGGGAAGTTTGGAAGAGAGGACGATTTGAGAAATTTCCAATAGAAGTGTATTACTTCAAGCAGAACCATTAGAACATTGTACACAGTAATAGCAACACTGTATAATGACCATCCTTGATGGATCTAGCTCTTCTAAGCAATACAATGATCCAAGACAATTCTAATAAGACTTGGGATGGAAAATGTTGTCTTGCATCCAGAGCAAGAACTATGACATCTGAATGCAAATCGAAGCATACTATTTCCATATTATTTTATTGATCATGGTTTTCCCCTTTTGTTCTGATTCTTCTTTCACAGCATGGCTAATGTAGAAATATGTTTTATATGATTGTATATATGTATAATCTATATCAGATTATTTACTATCCTAGGGATGGGGGAGGAGGAGAAAACATTTGGAAGTAAAAATCTCATAAAAGTGAATGTTGAAAATTATCTTTACATTTAATTGGAAAAAATAAAATATTATTAGTGGGGGGAAAAAAGAAGTATATCACTTCACTCTCAGATTTTTTTGGGGGGGGAGAACTGTCTGTGAACAAAGAGGTAGCAAATAAACCTTAACAAGGATGATTTTCATTCTTTATCTAAAAATTATACAACCAAACATAATTTTACCTGGATGTAGATGTAGAAATTCAGGATATACAGTAAATGCCTCTTTTAAGAATATGAAAGCTCCAGGAAATTACTTTCTTTATTTAAAGCAGCTGTGGAAAAGTTATAAAGTACACCTGTGGAGGAGTCCAGAGCAGCAGGGAGGCAGAGTAGACTGATCTAAAGCTGGAAAAGGTGTGTCTAGGGGTGAGGTGTGGAGACATAGCCTTAGGTACACAAATTTCCTGGAGAATGTCTGCTTTCCTACTAGCAATGTGGGAACTACAGAAGATAGAAAGAAGGTGAAGGGATAAGAGGAGGATGGGATGATTCTTTGTTACTTTACTTCAATTAAATGTCTTTTGCTCTGATTTCACAGACCATCTAGTTCAGTGTAGTAAAGAGTGAGCAGGTGGTGGTTCAGAGCTGTAGATTTAAGTAGATTTAAATATCTCCAAAAGATACATTAGACTTGGGAGATAATCAGGAGCCTGAATCATGAGGAAATCTTTGGGGGAACCTTGTTATAATAGCATGTACTTTTCTATGGGTTATATTTGTTTGGGGAAAAAAAATGCTCCCCTAAAAGAAAATCTGAACAATGTATAGATTCACCTCTCTGTTTAATTTCAGTGGTTTTATCTTAATTGGTCTTGTAATGATTGGTAAAGGATAACTATGGAGGAAATAGTGCACTCAGGAAAACTGTTTCTAACACATTGCTACTATCTAGGTTTTATGGGAAAACATTTAAGATGGTGAGAAGTATTTCTCCTCATTCCCTCTCCCCCATTTATTTTTTTCTTTCCTAAGGCTATTATTTTAATACAAGCAGTTGTATTTTTAAAAACCTTAAAATGTTCAACAAGAATTGAAAACATGGTAAATATCTTTTCTGACCCCCAATCTAGATTAATGGTTTAATTTACTTAGGAAACTATCTAGTGAAAAATCTCCATCAAGGAAGAGAAAGCATTGTCCTGCTATTTATGTCTTAGAGAGTTTACTGGGGCACTTGAAGGTTAATTGAATTGTTGAGGATGACAAAATCAGTAATGATAGAGTGTAAAGGACTGAAACTCTGAGTTGATGCATTGAGGTTGGACAACTGAGCACTAAAGGCTAATTACTAATTGGACAATACTGTATTAGCATATACTTGGAAAATGGCCCTTCCCACTATTTTGTGCTGGTCAATCTTTTGGTGTATACAGAGAATTGTGGGGAGTACTAGGGGGTCGAGTAAGACAAGACAGAGGCACTTTGGATGGAAGAAAAAGGAGAGGAGAGAGGTCATGCAGAGCCTTCATCCATCCAATTCACTTCTACCCCTAAGACCAAGAATAAAGACCAAGGACTTTTGCTTATCCTGACTCTGGTTGATTCTAAGGCATCCACGGTGCTAACTCAGTCTTCACATTTGGCGCCTAACGTGTGGACCAAGGACCCTAATTTCACTGAAAAAGTCCTCCAGTGACCAGGAAATTGGATGAGTATTTTAATAGACAAACAGGGAACTTACTTTGTTAAGGGCCAAACTAGTAACCTTTTCTAGCTGAAATGGGGCAGGTGTTAGGAAAAGATTCTCCCCCACTCCCAAACCCACCCCAAAGGAGATCTACAGGAAGCATACTCAGACTGATATAGAGACAGGGTTTAATTATGACTTGGGAGCAGATTGATGGACTCGTGGATACATTAGAACATACATCCCCTTGATTCTTCAAGGAAGAAAATATAGGGGCAGATAATTAGAAACTAGTAGGAGATCAACTATGTGAATATTATAGCGATAATGGTTCTGATTCAATTTCCAAAGAAACATTCTATTTATACAACATAATACAGTTGCCCTTAAAGAATCCTGTAAGTTATAGAAAAAAGAAGTTTTCAGAACAGCCAGATGAGGAAGTGTGAGGAAAAAGAAGAAGACAAAGACCATATTGCTAGAGGTCTTGGGGACTTAAATGAGGTTCAAGGGTATGGTAATTCTTCCTCTTACCAGGCAGCTTCAACCCCGCCTAGGGAGCAGATTATTGACATGCCCCCATCAACTCCATCTTCCAGGATGGAGGGAGGAGGAGGAGTGGGAGGGGCAGTGATACCACTAGCAACTCCCCCCCAGCAATCACCCCCTCCTATGATTAGATTGCAAAAGGCAGTACTTAAAACCACAGAGGAAGGGCAGGATTTAGCTGATTCAATAGTTTAATTCCTCAGGTCAAGAAAGTAGAAGATACACTCCTTTTGATATAGAAATCCTTAAAGACCTGAAAAAGGCTTGCACTCTTTATAGGACTGCATCAGCTTATGTTAAGATGTCATTACAGAATTTGGCTTATGAAGTCTTAACTCCTAGTGACTGGAAATCTATAACAAGAGTATGCTTAGAACCTGGACAAAACTTGTTGTGGCTTTCTGAATATAGTGAGCTCTGTAGGTCACAAGCCCAATGAAATAATCAAAATAGAGTTAATACTTCAATCACCTATGACCAACTAACTGGTGTAGGTCTTTATGCAGACATTTCAGTACATATGAGCAAATTGCTGCTGCTGCTATCAAAGCATGGGGTTTTATCCCTGGTAAACACAACAAGGGAGAGGCCTTCAAAAAATAGCACAAGGGCCAAATGAACCCTTTGCTAATTTTGTGGGAGGTTTGCATACAATTGTCATATGAACTAATGGTGAAAATGCAGTAACAGAAATTGTGATAAAGCAACTTGCTAAAGGAAATGTTAATGAGGTTTGTAGAAGAATTATACTAGGACTACGCAAGGATGCTCCTTTAGAGGAGATCATAAGATGCTGTACCACAGTGGGCACAAATACCTTTTACAGGATGCAGACTTCTCAAGATCCCAACATGGGAAGACAGGGTCCCTTTTGGCAAGGGACTTCCAGAGATACTAGTCAATGCTTTCAATGTGGTAAAGTAGGGCATCTGAAAGCTCAATGTTGGCATAGAGACAGTGAGAAAACAGGGTGGGAGAACAAGACCCAGTATCCCATGTCCAAATTGCAACAGAGGCTTCCACTGGGCATCAGAATGTAGACTGATTCAGGGAAACAGAATGAGGGGCTCAGCCCCAGGGCCCAAGGCAAAAAATACTTGGGGCATGATGGCAGCTGACGCTACACTCAGAGAGTGCCTAGAAGTCCAATACTCAGACATGACCAATCAGCCAGGAAGCAACCTGATGGGAGAAAGGGATTACAATTGGGGAGAATAGAATTGTATGTAGCTGGGACAACTGAGATACCCCCTGGAGAGATGAAATCTGTTCCTCTCCAGCCTTTGGATCCCTTGCCTCCAGGCACAGTAGGCTTGACCATTTCATCTCCTGACAGTACTTACAAAACAGTGTCCATCCAAACATGATGTGGGAAACTGGGGAATGTGTAGATGACATCCCAGTCTCTAACACAGATAGACAATGTGTGATTTATCAACCAGGAGAAGTAGTAGCATCAGGTTTATTGATACAGACTCCTAATAAGCAATCTGGTGATAGTCACCCACGTTCTGACTCCAAGCAACAAAATCCAGGAATATACTGGACAGCAGCTGTGACAGCTGACCAACCTATGCTCATTATCTATATAAAATGTCATACCATTAGAAGGATTGGTAGACACGGTGCAAATTGTACAGTCTTTGGAGGTGCCAACTGGTCAAAGATTAAGGCAGACACCTACATGTCTGGCATAAGAGGATCAATAGCAGCTGAAGTTAGTGCTACCTCTTTGAGATGGACGTTTGAAGGCAAAGCAGGAGTTTTTACTCCTTTTATAGTTGAAAAACATCCCCATCAATCTGTGGGGAAGAGACATTTTACAACAATTAGGGTTAAAAATGAGTACTTCAGTTTTTTAGGCAGGGCTGCTGTTGAAGGCTTGCCAACACTTTCACCTGTTCCATGTAATGGAAAACTGATACATCAGTGTGGATAGAACAGTGGCCCTTAGGTAGCGATAAAATTCAGGCCTTATTAGATATAGTACAGGAGCAACTTGACCAAGGACACTTACAACCTTCTCTAAGTCCTTGGAATTCCCCAGTATTTGTTGTAAGAAAGAAATCTGGAAAATAGAGGATATTGACTGACTTAAGAAAGGTAAATGAAAAGATGGAAACTATGGGAACTCTTCAGCTTGGACTTCCATCTCCTACTCACTTGCCTAGAGAATTATATAGACATTATTATATAGAATTATTATAGACATTAAGGATTGTTTTTATTCTATCCCTCTAGATAAGGAGGATAAGAAAAGATTTGTCTTTTCAGTGCCCAGTGTTAACTGAGCCTTATAAAAGATATGAATGGACAGTTTTGCCACAGGGAATGAAAAACAGCGCTACTATGTGTCAAATGTATGTTGCTGCTGCTCTTACTCCAGTAAGAAAAGCATTTCCAAAACTAATGTTATTACATTACATGGATGATATATTGGGATGTGCACCTGAGGAACAAATGTTAGAAGCATGTCTACAAAAGACCATGGAAACGCTAAGGAATAACAAATTGCACATAGCTCTAGACATGCTTCTTTTCAATATTTAGGATATGAAGTATACCCTAAGGTGCTTACAGTACAAAAACTTTCCTTAAGAACAGAGAAGCTAAACACCTTAAATGACTTTCAGAAATTGATAGGAGATATCCAATGGATGCGTCCAGTGTTAGGCTTGACTACCTATCAATTGCAACCATTATGATATTTTAAGAGGAGACAGTGTTTTAAACTCACCACGTCAACTTACAAAAGAAGCACAAGAGGCTTTGAGAGAAGTTGAACTGGCTTTATCCAATGTGGTTGAAAGAGTCACTCAAAAACCCTTAGCTACACAAGAGGCACCCACAGCAGTCCTTCATCAAGGAGACAATGTGATAGAGTGGGTGAACCTCCCAGTACAACCAGAACAAAGCCTTACTCCTTACTGGCTAGAATTTTACTAAAAGGCACTAAGCGAGCAGTACAATTATCTGGGATAAGACCTGACAAGATATACACCTTTTATACTAATGTACAAATTAATGTGTGCTGTGAAACCATTCCAGAGTGGCAAATTTTATTGGCCACAGCTCCAAATTTTACACACGGGTCTCCATTAAAGATAACCAGACTATTACATAATTGGCAATGGATTCTTGAAGAAAAGGTTTCTAAAGTTCCTCTTAAAGGACCAACTATCTTTTCAGATGAATCTAAATAAAATATTTGTGCTGTATACTCTCTTGACTTAACTATAAAGAGAGTAGTCAGAACTCCTTTTCAGTTCACTCAGCAGAATGAATTATATGCAATCATTCTAGCTCTTACTTATTATCTGGGAGACATAAATATATCTGATTCAGCCTATTCAGTAGGTGTGGTACAAAGAATTGCCACAACCCAAATAAAATTTGTAGTCTCTAATATATATCATCTCTTTAAAGAACTTCAAGAGCAAGTGAGAAAGCATCCAGGTAAGATTTTTATCTTGCATGTCCAATCTCATAGTGGACTTCCAGGTCCTATTTTTGATGGTAATTCAAGGGCAGATAGCCTTCTAACCATATTGGCCAATAGTCCATTATTTCAAGAAGCACAAGAATCTCATTTTAAATATCATCAGGATGCTCGAGCTTTACATTTATAATTTAGAATAACAAGAGAGGAAGCTAGGAACATAGTGAAAGCCTGTACAGCTTGCCTTCCTTCCCCACGCTCCTACATTCCCTCCAGGGAAGAACCTTTGTGGTTTGAGACCCAATGAAATTTGGCAAATGGATGTGACCCATTATAAATCTTTTGATTATCTGTCTTTTATTCATGTTGTGGTAGACACCTTTCAGGATTCACCTTTGCAATATCAGCAGCAAAAGAGACAGCCTGAGTGGTCACTGAATTCCTTATACAAACATTTGCAATTATGGGTGTTCCACAAGCAATAAAAACAGATAATGGACCTGCATATACGTCTAAACATTTTGTATACTTTTGTGCATAGTGTAAGATTTTACACATCACCGGCATACCCTTTAACCCTTAAGGACAGGCAATAGTAGAGCGAAGAAACAAAGACATTAAGACACTCCTCCAAAAACAAAACAATGGGGGAGCCACAGGTAATCTAGAGAACATCTAAATCTAGTTCTTTATACAAGTAACTTCTTGATTTTTGACAAAGATGCACTGGCTCCAGCAGACAGGCTTTATAACCCACTGGAAGGGCAGTGTCCACTGCGAGCAGCTCCACTATCTTTATTTATTTATTTTTATTTTATTTTTTTTTATTCATTTTTCCAAATTATCCCCTCCCTCCCTCCACTCCCTCCCCCCGATGGCAGGTAATCCCATACATTTTACATGTGTTACAATATAACCTAGATACAATATATGTGTGTAAATACCATTTTCTTGTAGCACATTAATTATTAGCTTCCGAAGGTATAAGTAACCTGGGTAGATAGACAGTAATGCTAACAATTTACATTCACTTCCCAGTGTTCCTTCTCTGAGTGTAGTTATTTCTGTCCATCATTGATCAACTGGAAGTGAGTTGGATCTTCTTTATGTTGAAGATTTCCACTTCCATCAGAATACATCTTCATACAGCATTGTTGTTGAAGTGTATAGTGATCTTCTGGTTCTGCTCATTTCACTCAGCATCAGTTGGTTTAAGTCTCTCCAGGCCTCTCTGTATTCCTCCTGCTGGTCATTTCTTACAGAGCAATAATATTCCATAACCTTCATATACCATAATTTACCCAACCATTCTCCAACCGATGGACATCCATTCATCTTCCAGTTTCTAGCTACAACAAAAAGAGCTGCCACAAACATTTTGGCACATACAGGTCTCTTTCCACTCTTTAGTATTTCTTTGGGATATAATCCCAATAACAGCAATGCTGGGTCAAAGGGTATGCACAGTTTGACAACCTTTTGGGCATAGTTCCAAATTGCTCTCCAGAATGGTTGGATTCTTTCACAACTCCACCAACAATGTATTAGTGTCCCAGTTTTCCCACATCCCCTCCAACATTCATCATTATTTGTTCCTGTCATTTTAGCCAATCTGACAGGTGTGTAGTGGTATCTCAGAGTTGTCTTAATTTGCATTTCTCTGATCAGTAGTGATTTGGAACACTCTTTCATATGAGTGGAAATAGTTTCAAAGCTCCACTATCTTTAGATAATCACTAGGTGATGTGGAGAGACCCATAAAGTGGTGAATGGAAGGGACCAGATAGGTTAACTGCTTGGGGGAGAGGGTTTGCTTGTATCTCTACAGATGGAGAAGGAATCAGATGGGTGCCAACGAGCTGTATTCGCCTTGTCTATTGGAGAGAGATGGAGCAGACCCTTGAAATGAAGGAGAAAACCCAGGAAACATAAGGTGATTCCATTGCTGACTGTGCCCACCACTGAAAGAGCATGGCAGTTATGGCATTTGACTCATGGACATCAAAAATTGTTGGACTTCAAAACCCTCAGGAATCACTGGATTCTCTGAGACATGATAAGATTGTTGCAGCCCTGTCTGCAGGAATCATTGGATTCCCTAACATATAAAAAGACTGTTGCAGGACTTCAAAAACTTCCAGGGATCATTGGATTCCCTGACACGTGAAGCAATGGACAATAGATTGGTTTTGGACTCTCTCTTGGCTGCTGAAGAAGGTGTATGTGTGACTGTTGTTTACATATCCTCCTTCTAGGACTTCTGGAAATCTTTTACAAGACCATGTTGATTTATATTGTTTGTTATACCACTATTTGCATGTGCAATTCATTTTTGTTACACCACATTGAGCCTGCACTGGCTGTGAGGAGAGTCATCACTAATAGCCTGTGCTTTATCATTATGTGCTTGTGTAATACCTCCCATGCTGATGGGTTTGTATATACCTGTTTCTAATAAGACCCTTCATCCCAGAAACCTGCCAGCAATCCCCACTTCCCTTTGCTTTTCACCTCCCTTCCTGAGAAGTTGGGGGGGGGTAATCATCGTGGTGTTTTCATCTCCTTTTCTGAGAAGTCAGGGATGGTGTGACTACCTGTGTTCTAAAACAAAAGAAAGGGGGAGATGTAAAGGGCTGAAACTGAGTTGCTGCATTGAGGTTGGACAACCAAGCACTTAAAGCTAATTACTGATTGGACAATACTCTATTAACATATGTTTGGAAAATGGCCCTTCCCACTGTTTTGTGCTGGTTCAATCTTTTGGTGTATACAGAGAATGGTGGGGAGTACTAGGGGGTGGAGTAAGACAAGACAGAGGCACCTTGGACGGGAGAAAAAGGAGAGGAGAGGTCGGGCAGAGCCTGTGTCCATCCAATTCACTTCTACCAAGAATGAAGACCAAGGACTTTTGCTTATCCTGACTTTGGTTGATTCTAAGGTATCCAGGGTGCTAACTCGGTCTTCACAATAGAGGATAGACCTGAACCTAGGCCTTTAATGGTTGGATTCTCTTCCATCATATCATACTACCTTTCAATAATAATTCTAATTCTTCACATTGTGCTTTAAAGATAAATAAGCAGCACATCCCTGGTTGATATTAGGGAGTAATCAGTATATTAAATATGCTGTAGTTGTAGTGACACGTTAATTAGACTGGGGTGATTGAGACTTTGCCCCAGCACACTGAAATTGAAGGCAGTGTCTAATAAAAAGGTCTAAAAAGAGATTAGTGTCTTAGGATAGGGCTCCTAAAAAGTACACAACATGTGTATGTCTATATATAGATACACATACCCACACTCACACACACATACATATTTGCAAATGTAAGGGTAGGATTAATAGTTAATCAAGTCAACTCAACTTGTGATAAGTAATAAGATGTTCCGATCATAGATTTTAGACTAAATGCAAAAAGCCCTTTGCACTATAGTGATATAGAAAAAGGAGAGTGTTTGGATAGGTTGAAGAAATATGGACTTGCAAGGTGTTGTCTCTAAATTATCCAGCTGGAGAACTGGACTGATTCTAAAGGTAAGAGAAAACCTGACTTTCTAGTATTTCCATAAGGAGAAACTGTCTAGGGAGAAAGGAAAGGCTTTAACTTTGACTTGGCCAAGTATTCTCTCCCATCTCCCTTTGCCTGGAGAAGTTACTTATAAGCTGCCAGAAAATATTAGGCTTCCATCATCCTCTTGCTATTATCTTCACAGTATTTCCAGATAAGCTGATGACAATGTATGAATCTGAATCTATGATTCCACGGGACCTAGCAAAGAAACTATAGCTGCCTAATGGGAACTTTGTGAGCACTCCATGAATGAGAGAAAAGAACTTTTGCAGCCAGTTGTAAACCATCCCTTTTGCCACATGTCCTCACCAAAGCCTGAGACCATTTCCCCCTGGACTCTCTATATTATTTTTGAAAGTGTATCATATTTGTTTAGGGAAATATTTTGTGCCAACTTATATTACATTGTTTTAACAAATACTTTTCTTTTAAAAACTATTTGAAGCTGGTTGACAAATATGCATTTGGGAGTCATCCACATTGAATGGATGAGAACTGATAAGACTACCAAGTGAGAGAGAGAAGGATTCAAAATAAAGCTAAAGTTTAAGTGTGATATGAATGAGGATTTAGCAAGGAAGACCATGCAATAAGATAAGTAGGAAGAAAGCCAAGGAGAAGGCAGTTATCAAGAGTCCCCGAAATGGGGACTGTTATATGCTAGAGATCAAGAAGGATGAACATTAAGAAAAGACCACTTAATTTAATGATTTAGGCCAGCAACTTGATTGGCATTCATCAATTCATTCAAATTTTGAAAAACAGCATGGGGAGCAGAAAGCTAACCTTGAAGTCAAGCAGCAGACTTGTTCAAGCCCAGGAACTTGTTATGTATTGGCTGTGTGCTCTGGGCAAAACTCAAATTCTAATGGCTTAAATTCTTAACGCCTCAGGAAATTTTCTAAGACTATTAAGTTGCAGAGTTACTGGTATGCATTGAAGGTGGGGATTTTCCTTCTTGGCAGTTTCTCATATCAATGAAATCATGAGTCTTTCTAGACAGTTATTCACTAGAAATGGAGGGATTAATGGTAAAGTTAACCTGCTGTGGATCTCCCAAATTCCTTTCCTTTCCTTCAGCGACAACTTTTTACAGGGACATATGTTTAAGCAAGGTTTTTTTGTGTATTGTTTTGAAATATTTGCAGGAGGTACTTAAGTAACTGAAAGTGAATCTTTACATTTTTACTTCCCTTAGGCAAAATTGATTTATAGTAGGGGAAAAGGCACACAATAGCTGCTTTCATGGTAAAATCACAGGATCTCAGAGTTAGAAGGGCCTTTAGTCTATCTATATTTGCAAACAAATTCTATCTCATTTCTCACAAATGACCAGTATCTTCCTTAACACTGTCTGTGAAAAGCTCCTTCCTTTCCTTCCAATGCTTCCCTTTCATAGCTTTTTAAAATGCTCTTCTGTAACTTTCAGTATTTGCTTGCTCTTAGTTTTACACAGTCCAAACAAAACAAATTCCCTTTTTCACACAACGAAGGCAGCTAACATTTTCCCTTCTAAGTCTCCTCAGGACTGAACATTCCATCCACTGGTTCATGTGTGACAAAGTCTCTAGTCTTCTCACTTTGTGAGAATTAACCAACCTTCAATTTGTCTGGGTTTTATCTAAAATGTAACATTCTGAATTGAACACATTTCTCCAGATGGGGTTAGACCACGTTAGGACACAGTGGAATTATAGCCTCCCTCCCTTTCTGGAGATGATGCTTCTTTAAACACCCTAGGCTTCTTTAGCTGCCTAACCATTTTGAGTTGTAGTCTACTAAAAACCCTAGGTCTTGTTCACGAAAACTATCGTCCGTCCTATCCTTGTGATGCTGATTCTTTTATTTTTAATTTTTGAGGAGCAAGTATGGTATAGTAGAATTTATTCTACATTTGGAAGCAGAGTTCAAATCCTAGATCTGATACCTTGATTAATCTTGCTAGCACATGAGCTTCCTACAACATGAGGGAATTGAGGTAAGTGATCCTTAAGTCCTTTCCATTTCTAAACCTATGACCTGAATGTAAGAACTTATATTTCTCATTATGAGACGCAGTCTAACATTGTTATATTTTGACTCTAATCCAATATGTGAGCTAACATTTCCTGGCTTTGTGTCATCCAAAGCACTGATAAAAATATGGAACATGAGAGATAAGACTAGATTCTTAGATCACTTTATTAGACTCCTCCCCTCTAAGTTCAAAGATCACTTCAAGTGACCTAAGTGAGAATGGGAGTGTCCTGTGCCATAAACTTTCAACAAAAGATAGGCTACAGGTAAATATAACTAGAGTGGCATTTAAGAATAGAATAGCGATATTGAATTGAGAACTGATACAAACTCTTCCTTCTTTGGATTGAGGAAAACAGTTAGCTGCTTTAATTTAATCTTCTACTTTCATTTTCAAGAATCATTATCCGATGATAGTTTTCCTAGCACTATTTCAAAATAGAAAACAAACGAACAAACAAACAAAAAAAACGAACTAGGAATATGTGTTGACATGATTTTCTGGGCAAAGAGTTCATTCTTATTTTATTCACAGGATGTGAAAATAACTTTTTGTTAACATTTCTTTTTAATGTATGTGTGTGTACTTAGAGATAAACAAAATAGATAAGGAAAAATTATTTTGAGCCTTTCTATACTTTATACAAAAGAAAAATTGTACTGAAATAAAAAACAAAAAAAGAAAATATCTATTTGAAAACAAGTCACATTTATAGAATATCAATCAGATTGAAATAAATTATTTAACAAGTAATATAAAGAAAAATAATTGCCACATTTAATTATAGTTCTTTGAAGAAAATGACACCTTTTATTAGTCCTCAATAAATTTCTTCAGAGGTCCATGCTATTCACCTCAAGGAATTTGTAGTGTTTCAGGGTGAGTTTGCATCTTTTTCTTCTAGTTCATCATCTACAACCTAAACACAAAATAAAATGAATTAAATATTTCAAATATTAAGTTTCAAATTGCCTTTACACTATTCTGAATATGTTCATCAGAAGAAACTACTTTCTTGAATATGGCCTTCCAAATAATCTTTTCTGAAAGAATATAATCTCTAGCAATGTATAAGAATAAGAAAACTCCATTAAAATATTTAAGATGTTTTTGATATTTATCTGACTGTAGATTAAAAATTTACATGTTTATACTGTCATTAATAGAAAGAAGGAAAATCAAATATTTATATTTAAGAAGCAAACCAGTCAACCTCCCTGGCCAAGAATAGGTTTCTTTGGTATCAGTCACATAGGCATAAGAAATGATTCCAATGGTCAGAAAAATGTTATTGGCTTTTATTCCAACTGACCCAGTCAGGCCTCTTCATTTCTCAGACTTTTAGCACTCTCCTCTTTATAGTAGGTATAAACCTGAAAGTGACCCTATGTACAATGTATTTTAAAAAAAATTCTAAAATTTACATGATTGTAAACCAAAACACTGCTGAAATTCCTTGCTGTGGTAGCTGTACTGGATAATTTTTTAAACTACTTTTCTTTGTCATAAGAGAAGGTTAATCTGGGGGATGGAAGAGGTTGTAAAAATAATATAAAGATATAAGTATTACTAAGATATATTTCATTGCTCCCTCCTAATGAGGGAATAAGACTAGGCCTGTGATTTCACAGGTCCAAACAATTCCAAGGGAAGGAAACTCCTTCTAACCAAGTCAGGGTTAAGACTTTATTTGCAATTTATAGTCTTAGAGTGTTCTCTAAAGGGCTGCCAGGAAGAAGTTCTGGGTCCTCTGTTGTCTTTGTCTGGGCATATCACTGCCTTGTGGTTTCAGCTGCTTCTCCTTGGGCTGAGCATGACAGCTGCAGTGTCCCCCTTCCAAAACTATTGTTTTGGGAGTTAGGAGACTAAATGCTGCAGCCCTATCATCCTGCAGGAACTGTCCCATGACTTGCCCACCAGCCTTCAGAACTTCAGCATTGTGGACTCTACCCTGACAGACTTGCAAGAGTGCTTTTGCTGGGGAGGAGCTGCCCATAGTTGATGGAGGGAGATGAGTGGTATACTTGGCCAACATCACATCACTTCTCAGTCAAGACAACAACCAAGTGTAATGAGTACCCAGCAAGTGACAAGTGCTGAAGTACTTATTTTCTCATCAAAATCCTTCAAATACCAAATCTGATGAGTTTTGAAGCAGATGAGTACTGAGGTATCAATATACTTTGCTCTCAACAACCTCAAAGGCCTGGGTAGCATGTTATTGACTCTTATCTCACAGTTAAGTAAACTGCAGCCCAGAGAGGTGATTTGTTCTAAGTTAGCAAGTAGAGCTAAGACCCAAAACCATTTTCCTATTCCAAATCCAGGACTCCTTCTTTCCATTATATCACACCAGAGGGAAAGATCTTATAGAGTTTTGGTCATGTTGCACAAGTTGATGAATAATTCAGTAAATTATTTTCTTTGGAAAGGAAAAGAGGTCACATAAACAAAGAACTTCCTCCTTTTCACTAAGACTATTGCAATTAAAGTGCCACAAGTTCCTAACTTGAATATCATAAAACAACCACACCTAGATTAGTGAATACAAACATTTCTTTATAAATTCATTGCGTCTCTTTATATTCAATATAAAATAATGATCAGAAGACTAAAGCAAAACCTAAACAAATTTGAAATTATATCACACAAAGACATGTTTTGTGATGAAGAAATAGAAGCACTTAAGATTACTGAATCTAAACACTGTTCATTTCCAATGATATTTGTAACTGGAAAAATCAATACATTTGCAACTTGTCAACAAATTACTTTACTGTTTCTACCTTCCCCCCAAACTTCCCATTTGGACATGCTCAAGAATTTCGGACCATGTACACTGCTCCAGGCTGGGATTCCTCAGGCTACTCTTACCCCTTTATGAGTCCATCTATTCCGACAAAATAATTTATCAAAGACCTAAAGTAACTGGCTATTTTTCCCCAATAATTGCTGAAGAAGTAACTCAATTTTCCTCTCTGATCTAATCTAGAATGTTATGACCTACATATGACCTATAAAATAGGATTTAGGGATGATGTTCCTTCTCTCAACTTTAAAAAGAACAGGTTATATTCTGAACAGTGTGATATAAAATACTGAACTAAACATAAATAAGACCACAGAATAAACAACTGAGAAGATAAAAATTATTCTAATGAACCACAATCTGGTGATTCTTTTCTAAATCTCATATTCCAATACAATAGGGATTTGCAAATAATATAAAATTTAAGTGATTAGCCTTTTTCTTTTCACAGATAACACTTCTCATTCCTTACACAGCCACTACCTGATAGAAGACTGTAACCTCCTAATTGGTTTCTCTACCAATTCCAATCTATATTCCACACAGTTGCCAAAGAGATTTTCTTTAAACATAGTCTGTTTCCATCACTCCACTATTGCATATACTTCTATGGCTCCCTATTATCTTGAGGAAAAATATAAACTCCTCTGTTTGCTATTTAAAGCTCTTACACAATTCGCCCCAACCCACATACTTTTCCAGCTTCATTTTACCTCTTTGCCACAATTTAGGGACTAGCCATAATGAGAAAAAAAAGTTGTTCCTCATAAATGACATTTAAAACTCCTATCTCAAGAGTCTTCATTTGATGTCCTCCATGCCTGGAACATCCTTCCTCCTTCCCTCTTTTTTGAAATACCTTATTTCCTACAAGGTTTAGTTGAAATATTGCCTTCTACATAAAACTTTTTTGATCCCCCCACTTACTCTTTCTCTATATTTACTTATATTTATTTTGTACATATTCTATATATATATGCACACATACACATACATATATGTGTATTGATATTGTCTCCCAGGTAACAGGTAAATCCTCTGAGGATAGGGATTTCATTTCAGAATGGATTAAACTAGATGATCTCTAGTCTTTTACAATTCTGAGATTCTATAATTGACCTTTGGTCTGTCATATTAATGACTTCCAAGTCACAACTTTTAGGTGTTTATGCACAATGCCTGATATAAGGCACATTCTCAAGAACTGCTAGCTGATGAACTGATAACATATTCAAGTGGCAAAATAGTACTGACCTACCTGCTCTACACCTTCTACTTCTGGAATATAGAACTGCAGCATATTTTGGATTCCATTTTTCAGAGTGATGATGGAGCTGGGACAGCTGGTACAGGAACCCTGCAGTTTCAGCTGTACAATGCCATCTTCAAAGCCTTTGTAGATCACATCACCTCCATCTTCTTGCACAGTTGGCCTTTGGTCAGGGAATATTTAAAATAAACAGATTCAAGAGAAAATTAAAAGATTCAGTAAGATTTAGGTATGTACTAGCTTTATGCCAGTAAAATAAAGCTAAAGCTACTCTTCAGATGGAGAACAAGTAATCAAATTTTTTTCCAAGTAAATGATAACATTTGTTTTTTAGCTAGAAGTTATTTTATACCTTTAATTTTACTTAATTGACCAAATTTTTCCTTTTCAACTAAAAAATGTTTCTAAAATACTTTGAGCTTCATCATCTCATGAAATTGTACCACTCTAAGCTTCAGAAAAATGGATTTCAACTCCCTGAACTATGGCTTCCTATGATATTACCTCACTTACTCTTTCATTCATACTAATGCTAATCTTCATCTTTATTGTGACTTCTAGTTCTGTAACTTCTACTTCTTTATTCTCCTAGGCTTTCTTCTCCAATCTGGTTTTACTTGTTTTCACACAAAAAATGGAACGAGATTAATTTTAACTTGCTTCAGAAAGCAAAAACAGGAACGGGGGTAGAAATTACAGAGAAGCAGATTTCAGTCCTAAATTTTTTTATCTCCTCTTGCAAATGACATAATGCTGTAGATATTAAAAATTTTTCCAAAGTAGAATGGGCTACAGTAGAGTTCTTCATTATAACTGTCTTTAATAAATGACTAGATGACCATTTGCTGAGGGATAAGAGGGTGTGCTTGACTGGGAATTCCTCTTTACAAATGGATTAAACTGGATGATCTCTAAAGTCTTTTACAACTTTGAGATTCTATGATTGACTCATAGTCTATCATATTAATGACTTCTAAATTTTAAATCTTTCATCTTTAGACTTTTCGTTGGTGTTGATCTGCTGATCCTCAACCTTGGCTAACCCATCCCCATTCCATTTCTTTGTTCCTACTTGAGCTGCTGAGAAAGTAAAAATATTGAGTTGACTTTATTCATTATAAAATTTTATGAAGTGTAACATCATCTGGACCCTTGTTATTGCTAGTCATTCCATTTAATTTTTATTGGCTCCCTATCTCATTACCTACAGTAACTATTCTGAACCTTTAACTTTCTTAAGAATACAACCACAACCCTAACTCTCTTACTTACCAATAACAATTATACAAAGAATAATTGACAAAAGCATAGAGCCTTAGGACCACAGATCATTAAATTGGAAAAGACATTAGAGATTATCTCTAGTCCAACTTTTTCTTTACATAGAAGAAGAAAACAGAAACTGATAGAGAATGAATGACTTCTGTTTTATATATATATATATATATATATATATATATATATATATATATATATATATATATATATATATATATATATATATATATATATATATATATCCCCTTGGTATGACCTCCTCATTCCCCCTCTACTTTAAAGAAAAATGATTAGAATATAGCGCCCAAACTAGGATAACTAAGAATTCATTATAGAGCCCCAGCAATTTAACAATTGTTTAAGTATCTATTGAGTGCTACATAGTGTGAGTGATAAAAAGGATAAAAAAGGCTCAGGCCTTTAAGGAGATCATCATTTAGTCAGGGAATAAATCACATGCACAATGACCATAAGACAAAATAAAGTAATAATTACTATAATAGAGGTTTAAAAAATGCTATGAGAATTTTTGTTGGAGAGATGACTTTCATATTGAGGGATTCAAATTGAAGGCTTCATGGAGAAAAATAATACTTGAGCACGGCTTTGAGAGATAGAAGAATCTTAATAGTTAGGGGTAGACTATATAGAGTTTTGTCTGCTTGAAAAAGGGACTTAAGAATGAAAGAGAGAATATGCAACAATGGACTTAGAAAAGAGCAAACTGTCTAGTTTGGACCTAAAGCACAGACTGTGTGAGGGGGAGTGGTGGGAAAAAAGAGCTGGAAAGGGAGGTGGAAGGTTTTAAATGCAAGGTTTTAAAGAATTTAATCAATAGGCAGTGAAGAACCATGTTAACTTTTGGAACAGTAGAATGACATGATTGCAATTGAGCATTAGGAGAGACTAGAGAGGGGAAGAATAGCAAGAAAACATTTGTGTTGCTATAGAAAAAGTAATAAATTCAGAATCAGAAGCCTAGAGGATTGAATAATGATTGTCATTTAGCATTGTGCCCTTAGGCAAAGTACTTAATTCTTGGATGTTCAGTTTACTTGTTGGTAAAACACTGACATGAAGCAACCAGGTGGTTCAGTGAATAGTGCCCAGGCCGGGAGTCAGGAAGTCTCACCTTCCTTTCAAATCTGGCCTAAGACACTTCCTAGCTGTGTGACTTTGGGAAAGTCATTTAACCCTGTTTGCCAGTTTCTTAACTATATAATAAGCTGAGAAGGAAATGGAAAACCACTCCAGTGTCTTTGCCATGAAACTCCAAATAGTGTCATAAAGAGATGGAAAGAACTGAACAACAAAATTCCTATTGACAGTCTGCTACTCAAGGACAAATCTAGCTAAGTTTCAATCAGTAGATTGAACACAAGGTGAGGAATTTCTGGTCTATGGTAATTCATAAAACTAAGAAAAATGCAGACTTAATTTTGGGCATACCCACTTTCTACTTCAGCAGTGATGACTGCAGAATTAGGAAAGGGGACTATGGATAACGAGCACAACAATTTTGAGATTAATTGTATACATTCATTCAACTGTCAGTTCTCCAAATGTGAGATCTTTGTCCAATGAACAATGAGCTGATAAAGGATTAGCTCACAGATTCTCTAATCAGAGGCAAATGAAAGAATCAGTTTTATCATGAATCCAAAAAGCAACAAGAAACATCATTTTATGGAATACTTGGTCATGTACTGTAGTAGTTTTCTTAATTTTCTCATGAGACCAGCAAAAAACAAACAAAAATCACCATAAAGATAACTGTAACACACTACTGGATCTGTCTACCAAAGAGATAATAAAAGAGGGAAAAGGACCCACATAATGTAAAAATGTAGCAGCTGTTTTTGTGGTGGCAAGGAATTGAAAATTGAATGGATGCTCATCAGTTGGAGAGTGGCTGAATAAGTTATGGTATATAAATATAATAGAATGCTATTATTCTATAAGTATATAAACAGAATTTCCAGAAAAGCTTGAAAGACTTACATGAAGTAAGTCATGCTTATGACTTCATGCTGACTTTAGAGTGGACAGAATAAGGAAAATATTGTACACAGTAACAGCAAGATTATAAAATGATCAACTATGATAGAGTAAGCTTTTTTCAGTGATATAGTGATTCAAAACAATTCCAACAGATTTTGGATGAAAAATGTCATCTGTATCCAAAGAAAGAACTATAGAGACTGATACAGATTGAAGCATACTATTTTCACTATTTTAAATTTGTTTTTTTCTTTTTCATGGTTTTCCCTTTTGTTCTGATTTTTCTTTCACAATATGAATCATATGAAAATATGTTAAAAATTGAATATCCATATATAACCTATATCAGAAAGCTTGCTGTTTGGGGGAGGGGAGATGTGAGAGAGGGGGAAAGAAAAAAATGAAACTCAAAATCTTATAAACATGAATGTTTAAAATTATCTTTACTTGCAATTGGAAAGATGATATGCCATTAAAATAAAATAAAAAAAGGTAACTACACTTTATATCCTAATATCTGATAAAAAGCTGGAGAAATTTTACAAAGAATTTAAAACTCTTCAAAACAAATAATTGTGGACACTGGCTCTCTCCTGATTCTAAGTTTATTATTCTTTCCCCAAAAGAATTTTCTCAATTATATGAAGTCAAGCAAAGAATATATAAATACTTTTAGGTTCACTTCCTTCAAAATATACAAACCAAAAAATAAATCTCTTAAACATGCAATTACATAGTATAAAATTTCTCTTCTTTTTAGTGCTTTTATATACTTTCTGTATATATTTAAAAGAGTTACACAAGTTTGAAGAGTGCTTTGAAACTATCAAATGATTAAATAACATAGGAAGAAAAATGGAGCCATGTTCACCAATTCCTAGTGACTAGGAGGGAAAACTTATTTCTGGAATAACTTATCTTTTAAAATCCTGTCCATTTTTCATTTTTGTTTGTTTTTTCATGAAGCAACTGGGATTAAATGACTTGCCCAGGGTCACACACAGCTACAGCTAGCAAGTGTTAGGTATCGGAAGCTGGATTTGAACTCGAGTCCTCCTGACTTCAGGAGCAGTGCTCTAGCTAGTGTGCCATTTAGCTGCCTAGTCCTATCCAATTTTCAAGGCTAAATTCAAACATCACTTTTTCCTTAAAATATTCAGACTCCTTCTGGTTGAAAATAATATTCCCTTTCTCCAGAACAGGATATATCCATAGCATTAAATTTTTATGTCTTTATGCAATACAATTTGACATATATTCTTCAAAATTACATTTTTAACCGTTTTATTTTGTGAATTAGTTTTAAGTATAGAGAAGTAGAATTTAAGCTCTGACACAGTTATAAGTTAAATATCTTATATAAATTAATTTGCACATTTGCTCATAACCACAATCTTTCAGACTATTAAAATCATTTCCATGATGATACCTTATCCTTGTATCCAACAATTCTTTAATCATTGCTACAACTTCATCATCCTCTTCAGTTGCTAGGAACAAGCACAAAGCAAAGTTTTAATAGCAGCAATATGATAGAACTTAAAAAAAATTTAGGATTAAAAAAAGGAAAGATTTACATTTTAAAGCAAAATCACATTGAGGGACAAGTAAGATAATTTATTAAATATAATGGTATCTTTATATTACTTGTTAGCTCCATAATTTTTTTGGAAATGGAAAATTCTACCAGGAAGCAGGAAGTGAGATTAATTTGACATAATGTGATGAATGGCCAATGTGATATACAGTGGTGCTGTTTATGCCCTAGAAGAGTCCTACATTTTGAAATCTTAGCTAGAAAGAATGCAAAAATTTACTAGCCAGAGTAATGGGGAAAATGAGATGTTCTTTAGTTTTTGGTAGAGAATTTTAAATGAAAATTCACACTTCATATCTAATTAAAATTGGAAGAATTATATACAAATTTTCCCAGAATCAATGTTGGCAAAACTATTAAGGTCTTTAAAATTCTTACAGTTGTTAAAGTTTCCATAAGTAACACTTCTGTTCACTTTTTTTTGCTTTGGTGTCACTACTTTGTAAAAGACTGTATACTATAGAAAAACAATGGAAAAAATGTCTGCTAGACACCCAAGGAGATCTTTGAGGCACTGCCTGTCGTAGCAAAATTTCATACATAATACTGCCTCTGGGTTCTCAGAGGGCAGCCAGGAGAGGATGAAGATTGGGAAAAAAAGAGAAAGGGAACATTTGATTTGGCCTCTACTAGAAACTTTATATTAGAGTTTGTTTTAAGGTGACAAAACCAACAAATATATGAATATATAAAATGTGTGTGCTCACTTTCAAGACCAAATTCCTAGTTCTGGCATTCCTGCCAATATCCTATCCCTCTCAGGTCTGATCCAAACATCTGCTTTGAGTGTGAAGGGCCTTCTAAACAGCTATGTGTGCCTACAACTACTATCCCTGGCACCCCAACTAATCATCTTGCTCCAAGCCCAGTAGGAGTGGAAGCTTGAGGTCTTGGGAAAAAGAACTTGGTTGGGAGTTAGTGTTGACTAGGGTTATACACATGGCTCTGGACACTGTTATTACCCCACTGATGTGCTGTTTTTGAAGTGAGGTCAAATGACAAACCAAATATAAGATTTTGAGGGGGAAAAAAGACTATATGCTGATCCACATCAGTATTTGCTTTAGGCTTTAATTTTTTAAAGTTGAGAACCTGCTGATTTATAAACTATATGAAGTTTTTTCTGGGGGGGAGGCAGGCTAAGGGAATGGAGAGATCAGATTTGTGATATCTTTTAATGAGGAAATAGATTTGATCAATTCAAATCATTGTTTACTCTGAAAAGAAATGTTTTATGAAGCTATCTGGAACATTGAGACTTGCCCAGTCACAGAGATGGTATGTGTCAGAGGTAGAACAGAGAAAGAAGGGAAAGAGTAGAATGGTTCATCCACTCCTTTCAGCTTCTTAGAATCCCAGTTCTGTGGCAGGCACACTGACACTCTAAGCCCCAGCTCTAGTATCTTGACTATTATGAAGTTAATATTCAATTCAACATTAGGTACCTATGGTGGGCACAGCACATTAAAGAAATGACCTTTAAGTTATATCCACTGAATTTACAATACATTTCTTATTCATTCTGGCTTTAATTTTTTAGGTTTCTCTGATACCTTGAAGACTATCTCATTGCAGTTGCCTTATTTAGACACTAGATGACACTAGATGCACAAATTTAGGAAAATTTTTAAGTTAATATTTAATACTACCAACTTATTCAATTATTTTATTTGTGTCTGACTCTTCATGGAGCTTTCTTGGCAAATATACTGGACTTTGCCATTTCCTTCTCCAGTTAATTTTATAGATGAGAAAGATGAGGCAACAGAGTTAAGTGACTTGCCCAGGATCACACAACTAGCAAATATTTGAAGACAGAATTAAACTCTGGTCTTTCTGACTCCACCAGCACTTTAACCCCCATGCCACATAGCCGCCTCTACCAACTTCTATATATGAGCACAAATAATATGAGTCAATATCATAGTCACAGAGAAACTCAAGGATAAAAGATATGAGCCTTAAATTTAAACTAGTTGGCTCATTCAGGAAATGCAGTTTTTTCCCTAAACAGTCAAATCTAGACCTTGAAAAGCACATAGCACAAAAGATAAAGATTTATCTGAGAGATACATTTAAAAAAAAAAAAAGAAAGAAAGAAAGAAAGAAAAAAAAACTTCTCAGGTGAATAAATTTCAAAAGATCTTTGTTTTTGTCTTCAGAATCATTTGTTGGCATGTCCTCATAGACAGCATCAACTCCTTACTGAAAATTTCTTAGGATGCCAGAATCTTTTTTCATTATACATTAATTTACATAAGTAAACTACAATTGATAGTTATAAAACTTATTAAGTTTGATTGTCATTACTCACAGTACAAAAGACTTCATTTTATAAAACTCCTGTAAATAATGCCCTCCTTTTACTTTTAAGATATATATATATTCTCCAAACTGCTGGAAGGTATTAATTGCATAGGAAGTCATTTACAGAGATAAATATATTAGTAAGCCTCCAATAACTTCTCATTCATTTATTTATCTGACCTCAGAAAGAACACACTTTAGAAAGATATTAAGTGTGGAAGTATTAAAAAGACAAAAGCTACTTTCCAAATATTTCCATTTACCTGCTTCTGTAGAAAGTGATTCTTCATTAACTAGGGGCAAACCAGATGCAAAGAAATCCATAATTGTTGCATAAATATCTGGTTTCAGTAAATTCCAATCTAAGTCTTCACTCTCCTATAAATGTATGAAGAAAAATGTTACTATGTTTTTGCCCAATTACATTCCCATGTAATTATTTTTAAAGAACCTTTACAACATCATTTTAAAAAATTTGACAAATTTTATTTGACAGCTTTCATTCCTGGAGGCTCATTTCATTCCTTCTGGCCTGTAGTGACTTGAAAAAACTACAACCTCAAGCTAATGCTAGTAAATCTAAAATAATATGAATTTGACTGGAAAGGTAAAACTGAGGAAGACTAGAAACTGCCTCAGTTACCCGAGTCCTTTTGACTAGTAATAAGTGAGTTTTTAAATATTCCAGAGTATTAAAGACTGCAAAGGGGAAGAGGAGAGATACACTGAGGAATGACTATGAAGGAGAAACAAAAAGGCGTCCATAACTCCTGTCTCCCAAACGCACGAGTCCCTCACTTTGGAGCCAAAACACATCTCTTCCCATGAAGTTAGAATGTGAAGGCCCAGCTTCGGGGAAGATGTCCTACTTTGGCATATTTACAAGATTCCCTTGATAAGCCCATGGTAATATAATACAAAATAATATTCGAAAGACAGACCATGCTTACTCCATTCCTCTAAATGTGCTTATTAAGCAGTGAAATACTATGGGGGAATACAAAATAATATTCCTAAAGCAGAAGTCTGACCATATCATTTTCTTTCTCAGAAAGTTCCAGTGGTTCCTAAAGATAAAAGATAAATTCTATTTGGCATATAAATACCTTCACAAATTATCTCCCTTCACAAAATCTACTTTCCAGACAAAAATAGGTTTTCTCTTTACACAACATTCTGCCTCCCACTACCATACTTCTGCACAAACTCTGCCCCTAACTCGAAATGCATTCTTTTCTTTCCCTTACCTCAGATAATCCCTAGTTCCCCTCAAAGCTCAGTTGAAATGTCACCTCCCACATGAAACCACTCCTGATCCCCATAGATACTAAGGCTGCCCTCCAAAATAATTTATGTACACATCTCTACAACTAACTTATGCTCATATATATCATTTCTCTCCTCTCACATGTAAGCTTTTGAGACAAGAAATTGTTTCCCTTCTGCTTCTGTAATAATGAGTTAATATGCTTTATGACTATTTGAAGACAAAGGCCTATCTTCAGGGAGTTTACAATCTATAAAAGTTCTTCATTATGCAGGTATTCAATATATGAGTATCGATTTTTGTTTTGGTGATTGTGATTCTACTGATTTAGGAAAATCTTACTGTAAGCACTCTCCCAATGCAGTTCAGCAACTGATCTGTAATATAATCTAGTTGTCTGGGGCACCAAGAATGTAGCTGTCTGGGGCACTGAGAAGGTAACTTACTAGTTTGTGTAAATGTTAAAATTTAAATTCGAACCTTCCTAATACAAAGGCTGACAATGCTCAGATTGGTTTTTTTCTCGATTTTCATGATCCCTTTAACTGCCAGGCTCCTCCCTCCCTAATTACCTTATGCTAATTTTATATTTATTGTATTTATGTCTATTTTATATATACTTACAGATGGAATGTCTACTACTTAAAAGTAGGGACTGTTTCATTTTTCTGTCTTTGTTTTCCCAGCTTTTGGCACACTGTCTAGTCCACAGTAGCCATTTAATAAATGCTTTCTGACTATTATTTATTTAATTAATTATGCCACACTGCTTTCCCATAAGGTTGCAGGTTGAATAAGGAAGCAAAACCCTGCATAAGCTGGCCATTTATAAAGTCAATCTCTATTTGAACATCTCACCTTATTTAACACTAATATCTATCACCACCTATTTATCCAATCAACTAACATCTTGTTTTTTGTGAGTCAGGATCTAGTTATCATAGTGGGTTAGCCTCCAGAGCATTGGTAGATGCTTCAAAAGTAAAGAATATCAAAGAATTTTGAGGGGCCATTGAGAAAACTAGTGAAACTCCTGAACATATTTGCAAATTGGTCCTCTTTCTAAGCATGTTGTAGAAATGAAGGAAATCATATTCATAAATTTTGTCAAAAATTTTGTCCACTGCAAATCAATATTTGATTCACTGATTGTTCTAAAAGTTAGTGCTTAGTTAAAATTACCTAAGTTTTGTTAAAAATGTAATATTTTAACAATTTTTAGTTTCATTTTCCAAGATAAAGTCCCAATCAAGTCTTCCCCCCAACTATCTATTAAGAAATACAATTCCCCATTTTAAGTGTATTTTCTTTTTCTTTAAGCAGATTTTCCTATTTTAATTGTTAGATAAAGATAAAACATGTAATAAATAATAAAGCTCTCAAAGATTTACTGAAAGCACCATTCACACATTATCTTATTTTAATCTCTCAATAATTATTATGACTCTTAGATCTTAAAAAGGAGAAAAACAAAGACTCAGGAAAGGGTACGTGGTTTGCCCATAGTCACTATGTTTATGTAGGTGTCAAGGTCAGAAGTAGAATACATATTCCATGATTCCAAATCAATGCTCTTTCCCTTCTTCTAAGCAGTTACTTGGAAAAGTGTTAGACAATCGCAACTATAGGACTTTAGAGGAGTGATTATGTCCAACTGAGATAATTTGGAAAGAACTTGAGTAATGTAAGAAGGTTTAAGCTGCTAAGAGTCTGATAGGTAGAAAGCTATGAGAAAGATATTGCAGATCAGGGAGAATATAAATAAAAATATGGAGGTTTTAAAATTTAGTAAGGTTGGGTGACAAATAGGATGGAGTGAAAGCTTATGAAAGGTAAATAGTTAGAGGTAAAGTAAGATATGTTGGAGCTAAATTACTGAATGTTTCACTTTCACTGTTTCTTATAGCAAACGAATATGCCATTATATTCATACATCACAATTTTTTAGCTATTGCTCAACCAAAGAGAACTAATTTTATTTCTATTTCTTTTCTCCATCAAAAGTACTGCTATGAATACTTTGGTATCTATAAAAGCAATCAACTAGTTAATTTTTGGAAAAAACAAAATGCTGGGAATATCCCAGAGAAGAGTGGCTAAAATAATTAAGATGTTTGAGGCAGTGAGGTGGAAGAACATTAAGATGATTAGAACTCTAGTCTGAAAATATGAAGGATTGAAAGAGATATAGTGATAGCGTTTACGACTATGGGGGCATGGACATTAAAAATACCAACTCTTTTGCCAACTATCAGAAACTACAAATTGAGGATACCACTTGAAGTTTGAAAGAAACAACTTTACAAAAAATAGAGAAATACTACTGAACATAACTATTTTCAATTTTATAAATATCCTATATAGGGGATATCCATAATTGGTGAGGTCAATGTTAAAAGTGATTGTATTCTTCAAAATGACCTTCTATTATAAGGTGTTCTACTAAAACAAAAATAAGATAATTGAACCAAGATTTGATCTATTATAGTCATTTTTATGTCATGAGATAGTTCCTTGTGAAAACTAAAGAGAGGTTCTTAAAAAAAAAGAAAAAAAAAAAAAATATATATATATATATATATATTTGTTACCATTTAAGTTCCAAGCTATCTCCTCTATGCTCCTCCCACATTAGAGAAAGCCATCATTTGACATAGATACATATATATGTACAAAATCTATATATACACACATATATGTATATACACATCCACATATCTATATATGTATTGTAAATACATGTGTACATATATGTATATGTAAAACCACACTATGAATACTTCCACTTATCAGTTTTATCTGGAGAAGGGTAGCATCATCCTTCATTGGTCCTTTTAGTTAATTTGAATATTTCTAATATTCAGACTAGCTTAATTTTTCAGTTATTCTTCAAGCAATATTGCTACTACTGTATACAATGTTTTCTTGGTTCTGCTCATTTCACTCTTCATTATTTCATGTCTTTCTAAAACCTATTTACCTTATTTCTTATAGAATAGTAGTATTCCATTACAACAGTATACCAGAACTTATTTTGCCATTCCACAACTAACAAATATCCCCTCTATTTTCAGTTCTTTGCCATGACAGAACTGTAAGTATTTGAGAACATATGAGCTATTTTTCTTTTTCCCTGATCACTTTGGGAAACAGAGCTCATAGTGGTATTGCTGGGTAAAAGGATATACATAGTTATACAATTCTTAAGAGTGTAATTTCAGATTGCTTTCCAAAATGGTTCACAATTCCACCAACAGTGAATTAGTGTTCCAATTTTTCCACATCTGCTCCTACACTCATTTTCTCTTTCTATTATTTTAGCCAATCTTATAAGTATGAGATATCTTAAAATTGTTTAAATTTTCATTTCTGTAATCAATGATTTAATGCATTTTTTCCACATGACAGTATATAGCTTTGATTTTTTCATCTACAAGCTACTTTTGACCATTTATCAATTGGGGAATGATTCATATTCTTATAAATTTGACAAAGTTTACTATATATTTGAAAAACCGTCCATAAAAGTTTTTCTCCAATCAGCTTTCCTTATAATCTTGGCTATAACAAGAAAAAAAAATCTTTTTAAATTTAACACAATCAAAATGATCCATTTTATATCACATAATAATTTATATCTCTAGTTTATTCACAAATTTTTCTCCTATTCTTAAGTCTGATAGGTATATGCTCCATGTTCTTCTAATTTTACTTATATCATCTCCCTTTATGTTTAAGCCATGTAGCCATTTAGATCTTATCTTGGTAAATGGTGTTAAGATATTAATCTAGTTTCTATAAGACTGCTTTCTAGATTTCCCAACAATTTTTACTAAATGTTAATTTTTAAGGTCTTAGGTCTTTACATTTCTCAAACACAAGGTTACAATAATTATTTACTACTATATATTGTATGTTTACCCTAATCCACTGATTATCTTTCTATTTCTTGGCCAGCATCAGATAGTCTACATAACTGCCACCTTAAAATACAATTTAAGATCTGGTATTTCCTTTATGTTTTTTTTCATTGATTCTTTTCATATTCTTGACTTTTTATTCTTTCAAATCAATTTTGTTATTTTTTCCAGTTTTGATAATTTAATGGGATGGCACTGAACAAATAGTTTAGGTAGAATTGTCATTTTAATAATATTTATTATGCTGGCTCAACTCACCCATGAGCAATTAATATTTTTCCAACTACTTAAATTTGATATTTATTTGTATAAAAATTATTTTATAATTATGAGCATGTAGTTCTTGGGTTTGTCTTAGCAGGTATACTCTCATATTTTATGTTGTCTATAGCTACTTTAAATGAGATATCTTTTACTATCTCTTCTTGAAGGATTTTGTTTGTAATATAAAGAAATACTGATGATTTATTTTATATCTGGCAATGGTTAAAATTATTGTTTCAAATAGTTTTCTCTAGGATTTTCTAGGCATATCATTATATGTCTACAAAAACAGACAGTTTTATTATCTTACTGCCCCTTCTGATTCCTTCAATTTCTTTTTCTTGTCTTATTGCTATTGTTAGCATTTCTAATAAATATTGAACGATTCCCTTTTTGATTCTAAACCTTACTGGACAGGTTTATGCCCATTACAAATAATTTTTGTATTTTGTCAAAAGTCTTTTCTGCATCTATTGATATGAACATATGATTTTTGTTATTGATATAATCAATTATATAAATTGTTTCTTTGTATTAAAATACTCCTGCATTCCTAGTATAAATACTATTTGGTAACAATGTATAACTTTGTGACATATTATTGTACTCTCTCAGCTAGTATTTTATTTAAGATTGTTGCATCCATATTTACTAGTGAAAATGGTCTATAATTTTCTTTCTCTGTTTTTGCTCTTGGTTTAAGTATTAGTACTATATTTGTTTCATTAAAGGAATCTGATAGAATTCCTTCTTTGTCTCTTATTTAATATCTGTCCAACTTATTTAATATCTGAATTAATCTTTAATATCTGCTAGGATTCACTTATAAATTCATCCAATCCTGATGCTTTTTTTTTTTTTCTTTTTTTTTAGGAAGCTTATTAATGGCTTGTTCAATTTCTTTTTCTAAAATGACTTTATTTAGATAATCTACTATTTCAATTAATTTAGGTAGTTTATATCTTTGTAAGTGTTCTTTCATTTCATTTACATTGTTAAAGTTATTGACATATAAAAAGGTACATTTAATGAAACAGTATAAATCTCTTATTGAAGATGTTTAATTATAGACTAGGCAACATCATTAGTAGGACAGAATGGAGAATTAGATGGGCAAAAAACTGCAGCTGGAAACAAATGAAAACATTTCCAGGCCTATTTTCTGGTTTTCTTCTCTTACCTTTGTGATTGTGATGAAATCTGGTCCTAAGAAGACACTTTTTACTCCTTCAATCCTGAATAACTGCCTAAAATCAAATGGGGAAAAAAAAAGAATTTTCTCATCAATAAGATTCAAAAAGGTACACTGGCTAGGCAGCTAGCTTGGGAGTCAGAAGGACTTGGGTCCACTTTTCACTGCAGACATATACTGGCTGTGTGATGCCTCTCAAAGCTCCCAGGCATCTATGAGGATATATTGCCAAACTGTTGTTTACATGTAATGATAAGAGTTCCTCTAGAGAGGCTTTCTTTAAATAATGAAATGTTGGATCTGGTTAAAACAAAACAAAGACTAAACAATTTTGTGAACTATGACTTAAATTAGAAGTATGACCTCCCTTCTCCACATCAAAAGACAAGGTGGTAGCTGATAATTATTTTTAAATTGCTTTCATTTGTCCATTCACATCATTTGAAAGCAGAAGTCAGAACTAACTATTCCTTCCCACAGGGTATCCCTTTTCAAAATGTTCTAATTTGGGTGAAGTCACTACCATTCTTTCAAGTTTGTAACCTTGAATAACCTTAACCTTTCTGTTACTCTCATTTTCCATAACCTTCCATACCCATTTGCCAGATCTTACCAATTATTTTATCTCCACATCTATCCTCACCTTAGTATTCAAAGGACACCACTTTAATTCAGACCATCATCATCATTCTCTTGTCTTCTGAACTTAGCTAACACCAAATAAGAGGAACATTTCCATATACAAAGCAGATTTTTTATTTTTTAAATTTCTTTTTTATTTAATATTTCCCCCAGTTACACTTAAAAGATTTTTATTATATTTGTTTTTTTTAAAACTTCTGAGTTCCAGATTCTTTCCCTTATCCCCACTTCTAACTTTGATTAAGACGCCACATGAGAAGTTATGTAAACTGTGTCCATAAAAGTCATGTTGTGAAAGAAAACATAGATCTCTCATCCTAATTAAAAAAAACCCTCAAGTAAAATACAGTTAAAAGAGAGAGAAAGACAGAAACTATTATTTAATCTATATTTAGACACAATCAGTTTCTTCTTTGGGTATGGATTTTTCATCCTAAATCCTTCAGAGTAAGTGTAGATCATTGTACTGCTGAGAATAGCAAAGTCATTTACAGTTGGTCATCTCAGAACACAGAGCAGAATTTTTTTTTTTTAAAGACTATATATGAAGCTACAAACCATATTATAAACAGCTTACTTTTTCTCTTTAAGCATATACTGTCATTGGGAAAAGAGTTAAAATAATTAAAACAAATTGGCTCCAGAATCTTAGAAATGAGTGAGACATGGGCTATCAGACATTTGCATCTTAGACTTATTCTTTAAAAGAGAGCAAGCAGAGATTTGAGAATGAAAAGGATGAGAACTGAGAGATGCAAAGACAAAAGAGCATCCTCTAGTTTTCTGAAGGGTCTCACTAAAAAATTAGTGAAGGACACTAAGGACAGAGGACTAGAAGTACTGATAGCAAAATGCTCATTTCTTTCTGAGATCACAAAAGTTATCTCCTGTAATAGCTCACCCTTGATTCTACCCTGGCTTATCATTCACTCCTTTCTATCCTCCTGCACTTCTCCTGACTTGTTATATCCCTCCCCATGTGAGAGTGCTATCCCATTAAAAACAAAAACACAAACAAAAAACCCCATCACTTCATCTGTAGATCGGATTTCACTAAGTTATATCCATAATCCTCCTGACCGCCCTCTTCCTTATTTCTACCAGATTAACACCTTCACTGTGGTCTCCTTGTGTATATTTAGAAACAAGTCTCTTACTAATATCTCTATTGTCACTGTTGTCAGTCCAGTCCTTGGCTGTTGCATTTATGGACTTATGCATTTTCTACTGGAGTGCTAAATACCTACTTCAATTTCATTTTTTTTTCTAAAAAAAATTTCAAACCCTTCTTTATTATTGAACAATTATCTTTTGTATTGTACAGCTAAGCTCATATTTGTAGAATATGTTTTATATAACTTCACCTATGCCATCTCAATAGGAGAAGGATGAAGAGGGAAGAAATGAGAGAATCTGGAACTCATGTTTGTGACAGCTCTTTTTGTAGTGACTAGAAAATGGAAACTGAGTGGATGCCCATCAATTGGAGAATGGCTGAATAAGTTAGAGCATATTAATGCTACGGAATATTATTGTTCTATAAGAAACGACCAGCAGGATCATTTCAGAGAGGCCTGGAGAGACTTACATGAACTGATATTAAGTGAAATGAGCAGAACCAGGAGATCATTCTATATGGCAACAAGATTATATGATAATCAATTCTGATAGACATGGCTCTCTTCAACAATGAGATGATTCAAATCATTTCCAATTGTTCAATAATAAAGAGAGTCATCTACACCCAGAGAGAAGATTATGGGAACTGAATGTATACCACAACATAGTTTTGTTATTGCTTGCTTGCATTTTTGTTTTCCTTCTCAGGTTTTTTTTCTTTCTAAATCCGATTTTTATTGTGCAGCAAGATAACTGTATAAATGTGTATACATATTTTGCATTTAACATATATTTTAACATATTTAACATGTATTGGACTACCTGCCATTTAGGGGAAGAGGTGGGGGGAAAGGAGGGAAAAATTTGGAACAAAAGGTTTTGCAAGGATCAATGTTGAAAGATTACCCATACATATGTTTTGTAAATAAAAAGCTATAATAAAATAAAAAAAAAAAACAAAAAGAATCTGCAACTCAAAGTATTGAAAGCAAATGCTGAAAATCATTTTATATGAAATGGGGGAAATAAAATATCTGCAAAATAATTCATAATGCTCTTTGGAACACATTATTCCATTTCTTCTCCTTTTTTTCTGTTGATTGTGAAATATTTTTACATAATTCAAATGTCCTTTTTCCTTTGTATTTAATGGTTTTTCTCTTGATGGCTTGCAGAATTTCTTTCTGAATTGAAATATTAAATTACTATGTGTCTTGAAGTTTGCACCCTTATTTTTTTTATGGATGTAATTTGTGAGTTCTTTCAATTAAATTTTTATTTCCTATGTTCAGAGATTCAGGGCAGTTATATTTCATTATTTCCTTCATTATGGGGTTGAGATTTTTTTGTCCTTCTCTCTTCTTGTAGGAGACCTGTGATCCTTAGATTGTCTATGCACACTATCTTTCAGATAAATGTTTTGCTTGCATAGTGAGCATATTTTCTTTTTCTTTTTGCAAGACAATTGGGGTTAAATGATTTGCAGTGTTTGAGGTCACATTTGAACTAGGTTTTTCTGACTTCAGGGTGGTACTGTACACACTATGCCATCTAGCTGTTCTACATATTTTCCTTTAATGTTCCTGTGTTTTGCTTTTCCTCTTCAGGAATGGCCATAATTTCAGTCATTACCCATGCATATTCCAGGTGTCCTAGACCAAGACTTCTTAAATTTTTTCCACTCACACTCCCTATTCACTCAAATATTTTTTACAGGACTTCAGATATATAAATACATAAAACAGATATACAAATCAAACATTTACTGATAATAAATTATAATTTCATGATTTTAGCTTAAAAGGCCCAATATTTAGTTTAAAAGATTCAATATGGGGTTGTGACTCATACTTTAAGAAGCTGGCTCCTAGACCGTGAAAACTGCAGAAGATTTTTTATCTTTGGTACAGAATTTGTTTTGGAGAGGTGTGAGAGATCATGGAGATTGGAGAAAATGTCTAATCTGCCATCTTGTTGCTTATGTCACCCAAAAGTTCACTAATGGCAAAATGATGAAAAAATCAAAGGAAGCCCAAAAGATTAGGAGCTGAGTCACATAGAACCTCAGGGAAATCTTTTCAGAATAGACTGAAAAATCTAGTGGTAGGAGATAATTTCTTAATTAGAAATGATGCTAATGTTAATTTCTCTAGTCAGAATGTCCTGTCCTGTCACAAGTAAGGAATGTTAACTTGGACAGGTCAAAGGAAGGAAGATACTTCATAAACATAAAAATCAATCAACCAATTAATAAATAAATAAATAAATAAAAGGGCAGCTAGGTGGCACAGTGGATAGAGCACCAGCCTTGAATTCAGGAGGACCTGAAGGAGGAGTTCAAATCTGGTCTCAGACACTTAACACTTCCTAGCTGTGTGACCCTGGGCAAGTCACTTAACCCGAGCCTCAAAACAAACAAACAAACAAAAAAACACATGTTAAATATGTTAAAAGTATAAGTTAAATACAATATGTGTATACATGTCCAAACAGTTATTTTGCTATACAAAAAGAATCGGACTTTGAAATAATGTACAATTAGCCTGTAAAGGAAATAAAAAATGCAGGCAGAAAAAAATAGGAGGATTGGGAATTCTATGTAGTGGTTCATAGTCATCTCCCAGAGTTCTTTTGCTGGGTGTAGCTGGTTCAGTTCATTACTGCTCTATTGGAACTGATTTGGTTCATCTCATTGTTGAAGATGGCTACATACATCAGAATTGATCATCATATAGTATTGTTGTTGAAGTATATAATGATCTCCTGGTCCTGCTCATCTCACTTAGCATTAGTTCATGTAAGTCTCTCCAGGCCTTTCTGAAATCATCCTGCCGATCATTTCTTATAGAACAATACTATTCCATAACATTCATATACTGTAACTTATTCAGCCATTCTCCAACTGATAGGCATCCATTCAGTTTCCAGTTTGCATATGTGGGTCCATTTTCCTTTTTTATTCTCTCTTTGGGATACAGGCCCAGTAGAGACACTGCTGGATCAAAGGGTATATACAGTTTGATAGCCCTTTGGACATAGTGCCAAAGTGCTCTCCAGAATAGTTGGATCAGTTCACAATTTCACATCCCCTCCAACATTTACCATTATCTTTTCCTGTCATCTTAGCCAATCTGAGAGGTGTGTAGTGGTGCCTTAGAGTGGTTTTAATTTGCATTTCTCTGATCAATAGTGATTTAGAGCATTTTTTTCATGACTAGAAATGATTTTAATTTCTTTGTCTGAAAATTGTCTGTTCATATTTTTTGACCATTTATCAACTGGAGAATGATTTGTATTCTTATAAATTTGAGTCAATTCTCTCTATATATTTTAGAAATGAGGCCTTTATCAGAACTCAGATGTTAAAAAAATTTCCCCAGTTTTTTGCTTCCCTTCTAATCTCGGCTGCATTGGTTTTGTTTGTATAAAATCTTTTAAATTTAATATAATCAAAATGATCCATTTTGCATTTCATAATGTCCTCTATTCTTCTTTGGCCATAAATTCCCTCTTGCACAGATCTGAAAGGTAGATTATCCCTTGTTCTTCTAATTTGCTTATAGTATCACCCTTTATTCTAAATCATGAATCCATTTCGACCTTATCTTGGTATAGGATGTTAGGTGTTGATCAATGCCTAGTTTCTGTCATACTATTTTCTAATTTTCCCAGCAATTTTTGTTAAATAGTGAGTTCTTATCCCAAAAATTGAGATCTTTGGGTTTATCAAACCCTAGATTACTATAGTCAGTGACTATTGTGTTTTGTAAACCTAATCTATTCCACTGATTGACTACTCTATTTCTTAGCAAGTACCAAATGGTTTTGATGACTGCTGCTTTTTAATATAATTTTAGGTCTGGTATAGCTAGGCCATCATCCTTTGATTTTTTTTTTTTTTCTAATGAAAATTTTTTAAAGCCAGTTGGAGATGTGAGCTAGAAGACAAGTCAAAAGCAGATATATAGAATTAAGAATTATTTCCACAGAGATAGTAGTGGAAACAATGGCAATGAATAAGCTTGACAAGAGAGAATATATAGAGAGAAGAGGATCAGAGACAGATTTTACTGGAATGTTAATATTAACTTAAATGAGTAAAAGAATTTGGGGAAATTACAATTAGAAAACTAGAAGAACAACTAGAAGAATGTAATGAATCCAAAACCAAGGAAGAAAACTACATTCATTACATGAGGTAGTCAACAGTATCAAAAACACTGAGAAGTTGATAGTGATTGGAAAAAGGCTTCTGGATCTAGAAACTGGTGAAATTTGAGAACAATTTCAGTAGAGAAATATGGGAAGAAAGGGTTTTAAGTAAAAGGTAGACTATGAGGAAGAAGAGATATAAATTTTTATAAATTTTAAAAGAAATTTAATAATGGGAAAAGAGAGATAGCACAGAAACTAGCTCAGAAAGACCTGAGGATGTTTGCAAGTAGAGGATAATGAGTAATGTAATGAGGGAAAGACTAAAATTAAGACAGTTGGGAATGACTTTTGTCTAAGGTCCTAGAAGTACCCAAAAGAGACTCTAACCTCTACTCCAAATCTTTTTTTAAAATAGTATTTGATTTTTCAAATACATATATAGTTTTCAACTTCACCTTTGCAAAATCTTGTATTCCAAATTTTTCTTCTGTTCTCTGCTCCTCCCACTTCTTCTACACAGCAAGCAATCCAATATAGGTTAAAGTTAAACATGTGCACTTATTCTATACATATTTCCATATCCATCTCCAAATCTTCTTTAATACAGGACTGCTATCCTGTTTCTCCAATTATTGCTCATCAAAAGGGTTTCCATTCTCTACCACCCCAGTCAACTTGTTCCTGATACATTCCAGTTTGCCAATATTTCTCTTAACATGAGGAACCTAGAATGCAACATATTACCAGTTCATGGTTTTACCAGATTCCCCTAATCTGAATACTATTTCTTTATTGATATAATCTAAAAATGTATTATCTTTTTTAGAAGTCTGATTATAGTTGGGACTCACATCTGATCAAGATCATTGTCAATTAAATTCCCCAGGTCTTTTTCACATTAACCAAGTTTCAGGGATCTTGAACACATACAAAAAACTGTTTCAGGTTTAAATGAAGACTTTACATTTATTTTCATTAAATATAATCTTGTTAATTTCAGTTCATTTTCTGACTAGTCAAGATCTTTTTGAATTCTGATTGTTATTAGCTCACCCAGCACATCTCTTCCTGTTTTGCATTATCTGCAAATTTTTCTATATTTGTTTTTATCCAAGTCAATAAAAAAGTGTACAAATGAGAGGCATAAAGATAGAGAGTCCTATGACATACCATTGCTTCCTCATTTCAGATTAATAATGACTTTTTTGTTGTTCACTTGTGTCTTCATGACACCATTTGGCAAAGATACTAGAGTAGTTCATCATTTTCTTCTCCAGATCATTTTACAGAGAGAATTTGAGACAAATGGGACTAAGTGACATAGCCAGATCACACAGCTAGTAAGAATCTAAGGCCGGATTTGAATTTATGAAGATAAGTTTTCCTGATTCCAAGCCAGTGTTCTGTGCTACGTAGCTGTTCCAAACACTATGTAATTGTTGGAAGACCTACTTAGTTTTTATTGTTGTTTAGTTTGTTTTCCAGTTATAGTCTGACTCTTCACGACTCCTTTTGGAGTTTTTCCAAGCAAACATACTGGAGTAATTTGTCATTTCCTTCTCCAGCTCATTTTACAGAGAGGAACAGAAGTGTATGGGGTTAAGTGAATTTGCCTGAGATCAAACTCATTAAGTATTTGAGGCTGGATTTGAACTCAGGAAGATGGGTCTTTTAAATTCCAAACCCAGTGTTCTATGCCACTTTGCTGCCTCTTACTAGAGATAGGCTAACCATCATTCTCATGTATCGTTATTTGATAGGTCCTAAATCAAACTTAACTGCTATTACTCAGTTCATTCATATTTCTTTACCTTGTTTTCAAGGCTACAGCAAGAACCCCTGCAATTATCTTGCTAAAATATAATTATATCGTACAATTATATCCTAATACTTTAGGAACCTGGAAATAAGGTTAGTTTGGCATGAAAACTTATGCTCAGTTTCATCCTAACATTAAGTGAATAATTAAGGGCAGCAAAAGCCAATAACTGAATTCTTTGAGTTCAGGAAATGACATTCTTCTAAAAGACTAAATTTAAAAAGTTCTTCCCTCCACCTGGAGTTTTGACATAAAGCTAAGATCACTGGAGATAGAATGTGAATCTGGATTAATTAGAAATTTTTAAAAAGTATACTTGAACCTATACTTATTCTGGTTGCCCTGAATCATGCATACAGTGGACAGGAATGGAGAGATTGAGAGGATATATATTATCTAATTATATCTGTCCCTGAACAGCAGTTATAGATTCCTAAAAAATTATTTTGATGTCTAAAACTAAAATCTCTTAGCACATTTTCTCTGAAAACCAAGCAAGATTAAATTTAATCCAACATTCCCCTTTTCACAGTTTCATGAAGTGGCATATTTCACACTTCCGCAATGGCTTTTCTATTATTTTCCCTCACCAGCTTCCAAAAATTAGGCTAGACTATTTCTAATGTCAGTTATAGAACTGGTATTTATGTTCTTTATTTCTGTATTGGTTCTAGTTGGAATGGGTTCAAAACTTGGTTTTGAAATATCTAGAAATTCAGCTATTTTTAAATATATGGAGAATAGTTTGCTTTTAAAACAACAAAAGCATGGGAAAGGTTTTTTTAACCATACTTTAACATTGAAATGTATTGCATTCTCTTCTTTAGAAAATAACAGACATTTATAGAACTTCTTTGTGAAGTGGCCAAAAATGGGAAATTTATGGAATGCCCATTAACTGAAGGATAATTGAACAAGTTGTGGTATATAATTGACTGAAATAGAATATTATTGTGCCATATGAAATGAAAAACTGTACAAACCTAAGGAAACTGAGCAGAACCAAGAAAATACCATATATATCAACAACTACATTATACAATGAACTGTAAATGACTAGCTATTCTCAGCAACACAATGATCCAAGACAATTCTAAAGGACTTAAGATGAAAAAATGCTATCTGCCTCTGGAAATGGTGTCTGATAGTGTCTGAATACAGAGAAGCCTTTCCTTCCTTTCTTTTGAGTTTTTTCCACAAAATGACCAATATGGAAATGTTTTATATGAATACATATGTATAACCCTACATCAGATTGCTTTCCATCTCAGGGAGGGAGAAGGGTAGAACTAGAACTCAAAACTTATCAATGAAAATTAAGAATTATTTTTATATGTTGTTGATCATCACATAATCTTGCTATTAACTGTGCACAATGTGTGTTTTCCTTTACTTCTTTTTTCCTTTTAAACTAAATTCAGTCCTTCTTGTTTATGTAATAAATTCTATTAAAAAATAATCCTGAAGTTCATGAAGCTGTAAGATGATAAATAAGTTACAAAGACAGAATGTATTAAAGTTATGGAGGAATTTAGGAAGTTGGATGGAGGCTAGTAGATGATAGCAATAAGAATGGAGAGGGAGTAGTATAGTAAATTTAAAATGTCATTATTTGGGATAAGCATTTTATAATAATTACCCTTATTGCTTTTCTTTTATTTTCACCCCAAAGTATAAAAGTTTTTATTAAAAGGAAACCTAGATCACATAAAATATGTTAACAATAGTTCATCAGTCACTCATATTACTTGAGGAAATATATGAAACATTTTAAAGTACCTAGCCAGAGGAGAGCGGAATGCTGTAGCTGGTGTAGGAAAATCCATGGTCTGTGATACTAGCACTGGTTTTCCTGGAATAAACTTCAAACTGTTCGGGTTGGGGGTATCCTGTGTTTGAATAAACATGCATCTCACTGAAAGATGAAAGAAAGAAAATTATGTTATTCTGGAAAAAAAAGGCACTAAAAATTTCTCAGTTTTCAAGTTTTCCTTTAAAAATTCTAAAATTCTCAAAGTTAGATTACAGTCTTCCAATAGATTCTAGATAACACTGTTATTAAAGAATTCTTGGTCATTTTGCAAAGTGGCTTTAACACAATATTTTAGCATTTTGTCCCACTCCACCCATGTATCTTCTCTATAAACCTGATCATGAAGCAAAATGCTTCACTATGTTTGGTGTAAACCTGCATACTTCCTTAAACAAACAAACAAAAAAACCAACAAACAAACAAAAAAAAGATTAGCAGTTTAATACTGAAAACATTTATAAGTAAGAATGCAAATTGTTTTCTGAATTATTGATTTCAGAGAACCAAGATAATTTCTATCTTTTCCTGTTTCTTCTAGTTCCCAGATTAAGTTAAGAATAGATTTACCTTTGGTCCTAAGATAAAGAAAAAAACTGTAATTTTCATTTTCTATCTTGTAATTATGACAACTAATAGGATGAAATGATGAATCTGGAATTTATAGTATTGTTGGAACTGAATGTGGACCACAACATAGTTTTTTCACCTTTTTGTTGTTTTCTTGTTTTTTGTATTTCCTTCTCATTTTTTTTTCTTTTTGATCTGATTTTCATTGTACAGCATGATAAATGTAGAAATATGTATGGAAGAATTGTACATGTTTAACATATGTTGGATTACTTACTATCTAGGGGAAGGGTAGTGGAAGGGAAGGAGAAAAATTTGGACACAAGACTGCAAGGATGAATGTTGAAAACTATCTTTGCATGTATTTTGAAAATAAAAAGCTATTATTTAAAAAAATTATACTAATAAATTATCTCTTCAGGTACTTATCATGCAACAATTCTTTTGAAAAAAATAAAAACTCTCCTAAGCACAAGCAAAACTATTCAAATATATGAATAAGTGTTATGTCTTAGGGAGATTGTACGATAACAAGATAACAAAAGTGTGCTATTTTAAGCTTAAAAGGAATACTATTTGGCGAGAAATGTGGTTGTCATGGAAATGCTCTATAGTCACCATTCTGAAAATACTCTCAATTTGTCAGCTTGTGGTATCTTGACCCTTTCTGCTTATTTGAAAAGGGAAGAGAAAGAAATGGATGTGAGGGAACAAAGAGAATGAGAAAGTAGAGAGGTAGTATTTGTTATTATTTATTATTTGTTTTAATTCTGTACTGAAGGGGTATTTGAGGAAATCAATCCCACTGGGTAGGGAATTGGAAAATGGCTCACTTGAGTTCAAAAAAGATAAAGAAAACAGCTAAGATAGGGAAAAGTCTTAATTTTCTGCATAAATCATATTGACTAAATCCAATGCAAAATAATACTGTCTAATCCCAACCAGGCCCTAATTTGACAGGGCAAGTCTTTTACTCACTTCTCACGCATTTCTTACTGATCACAGTGTCTAGAGAAGTTCTTCCAAACCATTTCTTCTTCTCAAACACCCAAATACTACCTCTTCTCACCTCATTCTCAGCAAATAATTTCATATACTATGTTATTGAGAAAATTGAGGCCAGAGGTAAATCCAACCTCCAGTTTTTGTATTACCATGTGTTCTTTCTAATTTCCCTTGTCACAAGGAAATAAGTAGCTATCCTTTATTAAACCTTATACTTGTGTCTTTAATCTCATACTCTTATATTTTCTCCAACAACTTACTCCTCCAATAATTCCTCAGTCTCCTTCCCAAAATCTACTTTCAACTTTTTTCACTCTTCAGCCTACCAAATAAAATACAAATTCCTTAAAGTGGCTTGCAAAGTACATAAAAATATGTCTCCAGCCAGTCTTATTTCACAGCAATGAATTATAATTGTTCAATAATCATGTCCTGACCTCTGCTGGCTGCAATCCTTTCTGTATTCCTTTAACCTTGACTCCACACTTGAAATGGACTTCCTTCTGTTCTTATTAACATTAACTCCTTTCAAGGCTCAGCTTAGGTATGAAATCTTTTGATCCACAAATTCAAAGTGGTTCCTTCCCAAACCCCCCTCCCCCCACCTCTCATTATACTTTTTGTTCTCTTTCGCCATTTATCATTTTCAATTCTCATTCTAATTAACCCTCTGTAGACTTTTACATTGTTGACACTTCTCTTATTACATACCCTCATCAACATCAGAGATACTAGATGTCCCTTGTTCTCCTTTCTCATTAATCACTGCTTTTTCATCATTTTTGAAGACTACTCACATTATTAGGCTCCTAATGTTATGCCACAGTTCTCTTTTATTGTCCTGACTCAGTTTCCCTAATTATCCTGACTCCTGCCTCGGTTTCCCTGCTTCTCAGTTCTGCAAAACCTCTCCTCCCTGTTTATCAGAATACTTGTTAAGAATAAAAGATCTTATATTTTAGAATATCAGAATGGCTCTCCCCATCCCAAGGGCTGGACAATAGTAAAAACAAAAACTCACATTCTGTCTCCACTCCCCAGCCCATTTGCCATAACCCAGAGGGCCACATAAACGTCCTCAGTGGCCACATCTGGCCCACGGGCCGTAGTTTGAGAACCCCTGCTCTAATCTCTATCTTGCTCAGTTTCTCTGGCATTACACTAATGCGGGTGTTCCCCAAAACTTGGTTCTCTTTTCTTTATATATTCAATCTTAATTATTCATATGATTTCAAAAATACTTCTATGAAGATGACTCCTAAATACTTATCTTCACTTATCTGACTTCCTTCTGAGCACCAATCCTTGGTCTCAAACTTCTCCCTGGTTAGATCCACTATGATAACCTATCAGTATCTCAAAATATCTAAAACCTAGCTTATCAGTTCAGCAATACTGTGTAACAAACAGCAATGGACTGATAGTCAAGATGATCTAGGTTCAATCCTACCTTGGACACTTAATATTTGTATGTGTCTGAGCAAGTCACTTAAGTTTGTCAGTTTCCTTATCTGTAAAATGACAGGCTGTCTTTAAATTTATGATTTTGTGAGATTCTCCTCTAACCCGAATTCTTATTCTGACTTTATTATTTGTCCATTGACATCCCCAATCCAGCTGTTCAAAGGCTGATGTTTTGACACTTTCCCTTACCTTTCTCCAAACTAGTTTAATGGATGATGAAAACCAACAGCAAACAGTACATGTTCACTAATGGCAAGAATTAAGAGGCTATTGGAACCAGACTACAAAATTAAGAAGTCTAGCTGAATTTTTGTCAAATACTGATGTTATTTTATACCCATGTTTGAGGTAGTCTGTGACTACAGGAAACAGGGTAACCTAGAAAATAAAATATCCATCTTTCTATCCAAGTTTTCTTTCTCTAATGAAGCAGTTAGTGGCACAGAAGTCAGGAAGATTTGAATTCAAATGTAGCTTTAGATATTTAAAAGCTATATGACTCTGGATAAGTTTTTTTTAACATGTTTGCCTCAGTTTTCCCACTTGTAAAAATGGAGATAATAAATGACACTTACTATGCAAAGTTATTGTGAGGAACAAACAAAATAACATTTGTAAAAAGCACTTAGCTCAGTGTCTAATTTACTAAGTGCTTACTTCTTCCCTAATTTTTATATATACTACCCCACCCCCACCTACAATATGATACATATATGTGTGTGTACATATACACACACATATCTAAATATATATAAATTAAATAAAAACTCATACTTCTATTGCCTTTTAACAAGTTGCCATCTGGAGTAAAGAACTAATGAAATATTAAAGGTAGCAGAAAATACCAAGAAAAATCATATAAAAAGAAAAATTTCAGCTATTTGAGCATATAAAAAAATGACCTTATCATAGGCTGAGATTGTAATATTTGCCCAATTAAGGAAATGCTAAAACAAACAAACTACTATAAAATGAGTGAAAGGGTTTTCTCTAAAGTTTCTTATAGTTCTAAATTCTATTATCCCAAGAAATAATGTATTTATTTTATGGATCTCTAAATTTTAAAAAATACAACATATTTTCTTATGTTGAAGAAAGTCAGGCTTAGTACAGTTTAAATTTTATGAAACTCAATTTATATTAAAAAATAAAATTTTACCTGTGTTATATAGTGCTGTGAATGGAGGCAAAAGTTGTCTTTGTGCAAACTGATGAAGAGGCTGCTTCCTAATGCTGTTTGATTTTAAATTTATGTTACAAAGCCTAAATTAAAAAAGAAAGAAAGAAATTACATCTGAGTTTCAATTAGTGAAGGTCAAAAAAAGACACAAAAGTGAAAAGTAATCATCAATGTAAAGTATTAAAATCACAATAATTATAGGACTTGCTTTTCATTTAGCATTGCAATATTTCTCCACAAAGTCCTATTGCAATGCCTAAAGGGTGTAGGTAACCAGGGTTTTCAAAGGTTATACCAGATGGAACATAAGATATGCTAAGTTCTATAGTCTTAGAAAGGATTAAAAAATAGTCTATTTTCAGAAGACAAACTTAGCCTTAAAAAGGCACATTACCAGTAGGCTGGTCACATTAATGAAGAAATTTTTGGCCATACTAACCCATATAAAAAAGAAAAAATATTAGTTTCATTTCCTCTTCTAAAGTAGTGACAGAAAAGCAGGAACAAGGGTAGAGGATAAGAATCAAAAAAATGTTCAGACTGTTAAAAAAATTAATCTATTTGTACTCTAAATGTAAGATTCTTGTACAATGAGCTGAATAAACAACTGGACATACTGCTGAGGAGGTAAATCATATATATTGACATTCTTACTATAAGCAAAAACAGACTAATGCAGCTAAATAAAAGGATGACTCAAAGAGCTATTCCTTGAAAAGGCAAAAAAAAAAAAAAAAAAAAAGGAGTGGGTAGAATTGGATCCACTCAAAAGCAATAAGTAACATTATTTCCCAGGATTGTTGGTCAACATGTGTTGAAGTACTAATGATGAGTATTTTTAAAAAGACAACCATGAAACTAATTGCAGCTTTTACATCAACATGAGTTCTAAAGATTAAGATGTACAGAAATTCTATAAGGAATTTCTTAATAGCCTCCAAATGAAATCAGTGTGCATTAATACTTAATAATGATAACTTCAATGCAAGAACTTTGATGTAACAATAAGAAAAAGTAGAAACAGGGAGAAGTAAATGTGAAAGCATTACTTTGAAAGACTGAATGAGAAATTCAAAGAATCCTTATGTGATGAACACTTTCTTTGAAAAATGTTTTTTGCAAATAATGGCCATGTAAGGTATATAAATAATACCATAAAAATCAAGTATATTAAATCGTGAGAAGAATTGTTATTGGATTGATATGGGAATCATCCTTGTGTTAAAGAATTTTGAGTCATCAGAGTTGATAATAGAATTAGTTGTTTTAAAGAACAAATGAAGAAAAAAAAAGCACATAATTAAAATGATTTTGTCTATTAAACAAGCAACTAGACAATCCTAAATGAAAAGCAGTCAATCAAAATGACATTGACACCAATCATAATTTTAACCAGAATTTTAATCAATATAAATTGCCATAAAATGACCAATAAAACCCAGAAAGCACCTTAATCATCAAATATAAAACACATCTACCAAAAACAGACAAACTACCAAAGATAATACCAGAACAGATTATAAATTTGTATAATCTCACAAAGAAGGGAGATGATAGTTTATGAATCATATTGGATAAGTAAGCAGAAAGAGGAGAAAAGTAATATTAAAGAAAGTTTGGCAAGATACCCTACTAAACAAAATCATTCCAAAGACATTTAAAGATGAAAATGGAATGACAACAAGCAGAAAAAAAAAAAAAAAGGAAAAATATTTGCAAAAATCTCGACTTTTTTCCATTAACAATAATAGAATCTCCACACTTGGACCCTAACATTACAGCCCAGATTGTACTTACAGAAAAAAGCAAAAAGATATTAAACAGAACAAAGATGGGGAAAGCAGCTAGTTTAGACCAACTGTAATGAGGAGACCTCTATTGCAGAAGAGATAACCATAAAAAGCAAAGTCAACATACAAGATAAAAGGAGGGAAAAATATCAAAGTCACAGAAAAAAATCTTAGGCCCAAAAAGGTAACCAAGAAAATTGTCAATGATTGCTACCCTATATGCTTCCTTTCCTATTTATTCAAAATTGTTTGAGTCAGCTTCTTTAATGAGTGTTAGAAGGAAGCAAGGAGAACAATATGCAATATCTTACCAGTTCATAATTAAAATGTGAAAAATATAGAATACTTAAGTTCCCTCTAAACTTACTGTTTGTTGATTTTGAAAAATTGGTAGGATTTGATAGGACAAAATGTTGCCTTATAGGCTCTTTTACAACAGTGTCATTTCATCAAAATCTTTCAAGATCTCTTGAAATACATAACAGAAATAATCCTGTTCAATGACCCTCTGATCTAAAAATCAAATAAGGCATAAATGGAGATGTATGATTGCCAAGAGTTCATCACTGTGATGGAGGAGATCTAACAGAAAAGAGTCCCAAGTTGAGGAAGGCCTCCTTGGGAATTATGAGATCTTTCAGATGTTGGTTTGTTGATATTGTGTTAATTGCATCAAGTCCCACAACACTGCAGAGCTTCCTGGAAGAGATCCAGGTTCTTCTCAAGAGTTAAAATTCTTGCTTCCCCACTACAGTGGTCAAATATCTATTTCTTTTCAAATATGTCATTATCCTAGATGCCCTCCTCTCAACACTTCTTTTCCCTCCCATGGTCATACTCAATTATTGCATAAACTCTAAGAAATCACAGAAATACTTTGTAGTGACAAGAACTACTGGAAACATTTACAAAGCAAGTCTATCCTTTCACAGGTCTTGTATTATATTAAATATAAAAAGTCATTCAAAGCATTTTGGTCTAAACATACAGCCACATAGTTAGCACATGAAGCCTAAGTATAGAAAGAATGTTGTATTCGGATTAAATCATGCATTTGTATGGATAACCTCTAAGTCTGTTTATTTTAAGCACAGTTCAGATGGACAAGCTGTTTTAGAGTTTAAGAAAAGGAAAGTTGGACTGCCTTGAGGAAATTGCAAAGCTATGTATATGACTCCAAGCTCTGAAAGTAAAGGTCCATCTTTTTAATATTTTCTTTGTACTAGTGTTGCTATATGGTAGAGAGACTATCAGAAAGACCCAAGTTCAAATCCAGTCAGACACTTACTTGATGCATGATCCTGGGTGAGTCACTTAACCTGTTTGCCTTAATCTGCTCATCTGTAAAAAAATTAAAAACAGCATGCCTCCTCCTGGGCTTGTTGGGAGGACCAAATGAGATTAAAAATTGTAATGTGCTAAACAGATGTTATATATTACTATTATTTAAAACAGTGATATCTCCTCAATATCCAAAGATTTGTAGTAACAATGAGATATCAAAGACTAATCTGATCAGCTGTCTTTATTCTTCTCTTCCACTAATAGTTAAATTGATCAGCTGTTAAAGGAATCTAAGTACTACCTGTGGAAGCATTTCTGTGTCATTAGCAGACTAGGAATAGAGAAGGAACTGAGAAAGAGAATGGAAAAAGCGGGTATAGTGATGAACCAAGAGTAAGGTATTTAGTGGCTAGCCAAATATTGAATCTAACATAAAACTTGTGTGTGATGTCAGGCAAACTATTTAACCTTGTCAAAATACATTGCACATACTTAAATAAGAAGTAAGAATCTACAAGAATATCACAAATCCTCTAATTAGACCATGAGCTCCTTGAGGATAGGGACTGGTTTTTAACTTTTTTTGCATCGCCAGTGCTTATTTGTGCTTAATAAATGGTTACTAATTTCAATATAGACTTGAAAAGTTTCAATGGTTGAAAAATTTGTGATCTGGCAACTTGTTGGTGAGCCTTTCCAAACTTCGTTAAGTCCAAAGTTTTAGAAAACCAAATCAATAATACCATTGTTATTAGAAAAGGAAATGACAACTCTGTCCCTTGGGTATACTTAGAATCCCTCTGACTCCCCTTCCTTGGCCACCACTCTCCTATATATGGTGTCTCCCTCTCATCAGAATCAGTTTACTTATATCCTTTGTACACATGATTGGTGCTATATCCACGCTTTTTTCCTCTCCTGCCTTTTCATTTCCCCTATACCTGACACAAAGTAGGCATCTAATAAATGCTTTTTGATTTATTTGTACCAGCCTTGGGCCTGTATTCAAAGTTTATTATACCTGGATAGAACTTGCCAGAGCTTACACTCTGATAAACCCAGGACTTTCTTTAAGGTATAATGAAGCATCAGAACCAGGCTTTAAGAGACACTGCAGAATAGTTATTAAGTCTTTTAAAAAGTTTAATGAATTTCTGAGCCTCTATTTCCTCACCCAAAAGATGACCAGGTTCTGAATAGATGTTTATTTTCTAGGTCTAAGATCATATTATTCTATGAGGAATTTGCAGGTAGTATAAAGTAGAAAAGAATGGCAAGACATAAACTAGCATTTAATTAAATACCATCCTATATTTTTTCTAATAAAAAATATTTTATTTTTTTGTTTGTTTTTTGCTGAGGCAATAATTGGGGTTAAGTGACTTGCCCAGGGTCACACAGCTAGGAAGTGTTAAGTGTCTGAGGTCACATTTGAACATTGAAGTCGTTCTGACTTCAGGGATGGTGCTCTCTCCACTGCGCCACCTAGCTGCCCAAAAACATTTATTGTCTTTTATGGCAACTCTTTTCACCCTGACTTAAACTTTTCCTGAATAGGGACTTCCTTTTACTTAAGCCATAAGGAGATAAAGTAGCAAAATCATGGGCCTTGCTGTCAGAATACCTTGGTCTGGGATCCAGCTCTGATATTTACTGTTTGATCTTGAGCAAGTCGCTACCATTTATTAACTAACCCAGGCCTTCTCACTATTAGATAAATATAGCAATACTAGTTAGCTAAGTACCTAATGAAGTCATGCGTTTAACGAACTATATAAACTATGAAACATTGTTATTATCTAAATGAGCTATTACTACATTTTCCACCATAAAAATATTTAGTAAATTCAAGCTGACTTGAATTTAGCCCACTAATATTTCAGTTCAATTCCCTGCCAAGGCGGTGTACGATTCTGATACTTAATTTAACTGAGGGAGGAGCGGTGGGGAGAGATGAAAGGAGATTATCAACCAACCAACCAACCCGTTTTACTAAGAGATTATTTTGTGTTATATACAATGTTGAGTAATGGAGATACAAATCTGATATTCATAATAAAAGCTTACTGTGTTGCACTTAACAATCTCATTTGATCACCCCAACAACCCTATCAATTAGACGCTATTATAATCCCCATTTGACAGATGAGAAAATTGACTTCATTAACTTGCTGAGTCACATTCTCAGCTCAGTCCACTTGGACCTGCCACCTTGCTGCTAGAGGAGGTTACATTCTATTGGGGGTGAAACATACATATATAGATACATTAAAATAGATACATGGTGATAAGGATACAAATAACTTCTCAGAGGGAGGGTGAGAAGTATCAAGAATAGGTTTTAAAGAAAAGCGTTGGAGAGACTGTTTTTACTTGTGGAAACTAAATTCCCTTCCAACTGTGACATTGTTTTGAATGTCTCGTGGGCAAGTTTAACATTGTAGCATCTCTACTTTAAGGTGCTGGCCATCCCTTTTGTTTTGTTCTCTGTCGCACGATAAGTAGGATCCCTCGGCCATTCCAGCCCCACAATCCCTTCTATTTCCAACACTCTAGATCTCTGCCTTTCTACCTTCCAGTTTAAAAATCTACTTGTTCTAAAGACGCTTTCACCTCTATAATTTTGCATCCTAAGCACATCGGCTTCCAGCTCGAATAATTTATATTCTAGGTGCTTTGGTTCTGGACTCTTCTGTTCTAGAAGCTGACATTCCCCAGGGTCGGGGACCCCTCTAAGCCCGCCACAGAAACAGCAAAGGGGGTACTGAAGGTCAGGGTATCCAGGGTTACAAGAAAAAGAGCCGAAAAGACACGGTGGGGGGCGGGCCCAGAACAACCACGCTCCAGGGCCGGAGCGAGGAGTGACCGGAGCGGCCCCGCCCCTCCAGGACGCCGCTTCCGCCTGGGACACGGGAGGGAGGAAGAGTGGAGAAAAGAGGGGGCAGGACAAGGGTCCCATTTTCCCCGCCCCCAGGAGGGTAGGGCGAACTCGAGATTGTGTCGCTAGGAGACACGACTGATACGGCTCCCTAGCCCGAGTGCGGTGAGAGAGGGCACCCCTGCAGTCGTTTCAGCCTCACGTCCTCCCGTTCCCCGCCCGCGGGCTCCGGGAGCATCACCTACCGGCCGCGCAGCCCCGCAAAAACGGCTGCTGTCCCCCAAGCCAGCCGGCCGGCGGCCATCTTTGACACTTAGCTGCGCAGACGTGTAGCGAGGACCTTTTCTCCCCGCCTCCAACCTTCCTCCACTGTGGTAGCCCCTACCAAACGCCTGTTCAGAAAGGCCGGAAATGAAGCGTCCCGGAGCCGAGCGTCCTTAAAGAAGTAGGGCGGGGGGAGAGGTCCGTGGAACTGACTGCCCTCTGCTGATCAAGTCAGAAACTGAATAATTCCTATTTCCCCACTCCTAAGACCTTCCACTACTGCCTCCCAGCGTTGTAGTGATGAAAGCATTCCGGTGGGCTAGGTTGGAGACAGATGGAACCAGTCAGCCTGGTTGTTAAGTGTTTAGCACGAGGACCTTGGATTGATTTATTGTTCAGTCGATTGTCTCACTTTAAAAAGTGATAGATAAAATGTTAATCATGTAGATGATACTAAAAAGTGTGTGCGCTTTTTTTTTTCTCCAAAGAATCACCAGTAGGTAGTATCAAAGAATCACAGTAGGGAGTAGGGAATGCTATGCAAATGAGAGATATTATTATGGTTATTAGTTGGTTATTACGGTTATCTTTTTATAGATGAAGAATTTACCCAGGTTCTCATAAAGGAACTGAGATCCAAACCTAAGTCAGATGACTTAAAGCGACTTTTTCCAGTACTCTCTTTGGGTTCGACTTCAATCCAGATGCCCAGTTTCCTGGTGTTAAAAATAAGCTAGTGTAGCTTCCCGGTATCCTTTAGTTCAGGTGTCCTCAAACTTTTTAAATAGGGGGCCAGCTCACTGTCCCTCAGACTGTGGGAGGGCCGGACTATAGCAAAATCAAAACCTCACACTCTGTCTCCACCCGTCAGCCCATTTGCTATAATCCCAGGGCGGCATAAACGTCCTCAGCCAGCCGCATCTGGCCTGCAGTAGTTTGAGAACCCCTGCTTTTAGTTTATAAGCTCAGTCTTGGGTAGCTAAGTCTACCACTTCCTACTGCCATCTCATAGCCAGCCTCCTTAATCGAGATGGCCTCAGAGCAGCATCCAAAGCTCCTCGATGGATGACATGTGTCCTGTGAGGGAAAGCTGCAAGTGGACTGGCAGTGTAACTTCCATCTACCTCAAAGCAGTGACTTCCACCTGTGCCAGCACAAGGCAACTTCCACCTTGTATTGCACAATTTCCAACTGCGATGCAGAGAAACCCATATACATGAAAAGAGAAGCAATTTATCTTCTGACTTCCCGCCATCTCCTAATGCACCTGTCATTTGAAAAAAGCAAAAGAGAAAAGCTAGAGGGTAATGAGACATCCTACTATGTAGACTCAATTTCCTTCTCTAACTGTGTCCTTGTCCTGCCTAATCTTCAGTCATAGGAAGGATAAGGATTTGAGGAGTAAGACCTCTTTTTCTGACCATGTGTCTCCCATTTCACATTTACATCCTCAAAGAAGAGGAGGTGATTTGGTTCACCAAAGGATCAAGATGGAGAAAAGAGGAAAAAGTGATTAGCATAAAGGACATGTTAGGAGATAAGTGATGAGTAAAGAGACTGGATGTCAAAGAAGGTTTTTTTTTTTTTGTTTGTTTGTTTTTAAGGCAAGACAGGTAAGATGAAAAGAGTATAGATTGTAGTTGAATAGGAGGATTTCAGAATTCTTGAACAAAGAGATGGTGCCATTCTAGGTAGCTGTGAGTTCAAGGGTATGTCCAGCCTTGTGTGTGGCTAAGGAAGAGAACCTTCCAGTGAATAATGAACATTCTCATACCTTGTCATATTCTTCACATCCCTGTAACTCTGAACTCCTTCATCCAAACCTCATTTTCCACCCCACTCACCAACCTGATTCCTCAGGTTTATACTCTTCAACACTCCCACTCCAAAGTTTCAATCAAATACCACCCAGCCCTTCCACTGTGCCCTCTGGAATGCTTGTTCCATAGGCAACAGACTTTTCTTCATCTTAAATCTTTTCCTGTGCTACTCCTTCCATTTTCCTTTGAGGCAATTGGGGTTAAGTGGCTTGCCCAGTATCATACATCTAGTAAATGTCAAGTGTCTGAGGCCAACTTTGAACTTGGTTCCTCCTGACTTCAGAACTGATGCTCTACCTATTGTCGCCTTACTTTTACAATGAGTTTGATATCTGGTTCACAATTTTCTTTCTTCTCCAACTCCTGCCCTCACAGAGGACTGCTATGATTTTTCTTCAGATACTTTACCTGATTAATTCCTCAACTATTCACATGGCTTACTCTTTTTTTTTAAATATTTTTTTTATTTAGAATTTTTTCCCACCGTATATATGCATGAGTAATTTTTTAAATAATATTATCCCTTGTGTTCATTTTTCCAAATTATCCCCCCCTCCCTCCACTATCTCCCACCCAATGACAGGCAATGCCATACATTTTACATGTGTTACAATATAACCTAGATACAATATATGTGTGTAAATCCCATTTTCTTGTTGCACATTAAATATTAGATTCCAAAGGTATAAGTAACCTGGGTAGATAGACAGTAGTGCTAACAATTTACATTCACTTCCCAGTGTTCCTTCTCTGGGTGTAGTTATTTCTGTCCATCATTGATCAATGGAAGTGAGTTGGATCTTCTTTATGTTGAAGATATCCACTTCCATCAGAATACCTCTTCATATAGCATTGAAGTGTACAGCGATCTTCTGGTTCTGCTCATTTCACTCAGCATCAGTTGATGTAAGTCTCTCCAAGCCTCTCTGTATTCCTCCTGCTGGTCATTTCTTACAGAGCAATAATATTCCATAACCTTCATATACCACAATTTACCCAACCATTCTCCAATTGATGGACATCCATTCAACTTCCAGTTTCTAGCTACAACAAAAAGAGCTGCCACAAACATTTTGGCACATACAGGTCCCTTTCCACTCTTTAGTATTTCTTTGGGATATAATCCCAATAACAGCAATGCTGGGTCAAAGGGTATGCACAGTTTGACAACTTTTGGGGCGTAGTTCCAAATTGCTCTCCAGAATGACTGGATTCTTTCACAACTCCACCAACAATGTATCAGTGTCCCAGTTTTCCCACATCCCCTCCAACATTCATCATTATTTGTTCCTGTCATTTTAGCCAATCTGACAGGTGTGTAGTGGTATCTCAGAGTTGTCTTAATTTGCATTTCTCTGATCAGTAGTATTTGGAACACTTTTTCATATGAGTGGAAATAGTTTCAATTTCATCATCTGAGAATTGTCTGTTCATATCCCTTGACCATTTATCAATTGGAGAATGGTTTGGTTTCCTATAAATCAGGGTCAGTTCTCTATATATTTTGGAAATGAGACCTTTGTCAGAACCTTTGTTTTTAAAAATATTTTCCCAATTTGTTACTTCCCTTCTAATCTTGTTTGCATTAGTATTATTTGTACAGAAACTTTTTAGTTTGATGTAATCAAACTCTTCTATTTTGTGATCAATAATGATCTCTAATTCTCCTCTGGTCATAAATTCCTTCCTCCTCCACAGGTCTGAGAGGTAGACTATTCTCTGTTCCTCTAATCTATTTATGATCTCATTCTTTATGCCTAAATCATGGACCCATTTTGATCTTATCTTGGTATATGGTGTTAAGTGTGGGTCCATATCTAATTTCTGCCATACTAATTTCCAGTTTTCCCAACAGTTTCTTCCGAATAATGAATTCTTGTCCCTAATGTTGGTATCTTTGGGTTTGTCAAAGATTAGATTGCTATAGATGTACCCTTTTTTGTCCTTTGTATCTAATCTGTTCCACTGATCTACCGTTCTATTTCTTAGCCAGTACCAAATGGTTTTGGTGACTGCTGCTATATAATATAGCTTTAGATCAGGTACACTTAGACCACCTTCCTCTGACTTTTTTTTTCATTAGTTCCCTTGCAATTCTCGACCTTTTATTCTTCCATATGAATTTTGTTGTTATTTTTTCTAGGTCATTAAAATAGTTTCTTGGGAGTCTGATTGGTATAGCACTAAATAAATAGATTAGTTTGGGGAGTATTGTCATCTTTATTATATTCGCTCGGCCTATCCAAGAGCACTGAATGTCTTTCCAATTATTTAAATCTGACTTTATTTTTGTGGCAAGTGTTTTGTAATTTTTCTCATATAATTCCTGACTATTCTTTGGTAGATGGATTCCCAAATACTTTATACTGTCAACATTTGTTGCAATGGAATTTCTCTTTGTATCTCTTGCTGTTGCATTTTGTTGGTGATATATAAGAATGCTGAGGATTTATGTGGATTTATTTTGTATCCTGCCACTTTGCTGAAATTTTGAATTATTTCTAGTAGCTTTTTAGCAGAGTCTTTGGGGTTCTCTAAGTATACCATCATGTCATCTGCAAAAAGTGATAGTTTGATTTCCTCATTTCCTACTCTAATTCCTTGAATCTCTTTCTCGGCTCTTATTGCCGAGGCTAGCGTTTCTAGTACTATATTGAATAGTAATGGTGATAGTGGGCAACCTTGTTTCACTCCTGATCTTACTGGGAAAGGTTCCAGTTTATTTCTATTGCATATTATGCTTACTGACTGTCTTAAATATATGCTCCTGATTATTCTAAGGAATAGTCCATTTATTCCTATACTCTCAAGAGTTTTTAGTAGGAATGGATGTTGGATTTTGTCAAATGCTTTTTCTGCATCTATTGAGATGATCATATGGTTTTTATTAATTTGATTATTAATATGGTCAATTATACTAATAGTTTTCCTAATATTAAACCAGCCCTGCATTCCTGGTATGAATCCTACTTGATCATAGTGTATTATCCTGGGGATGATTTTCTGAAGTCTTTTTGCTAATATCTTATTTAAGATTTTAGAATTAATATTCATTAAGGAAATTGGTCTATAATTTTCTTTCTCAGTTTTCGATCGACCTGGTTTAGGTATCAGTACCATCACATGGCTTACTCTTTAAGGACTCACAAGAATGATCATATTCTTGATCTCACAGTCACCCATCTCTATGCTTGAGAATTCTGAAATCCCCTTAGTCATCTATATACCCTTTTCACCTTGCCTTGAATAGTCTTACAAAAACCTTCAACATGGTGACTTCCAGTCTCTTGACGCATCACTTATCTCTCAGTCTATGAACATTGTACTAATCACTTTTTCCTCTTTTCTCCATCTTGACCTTTTGTTGACAATGAAGAATCCCTTTATATCACTGATTATGCTAGTCAACCCTCAGCCTTAAATCATTCCTACCATATACAGCCTTTGTTCCTACACAGGTATTGATGAGTGAAAGTGGAGAAAACCATACAATCTTTCTGACTAGATCCACTAGATTGGTGTTACACAACCTTAAATAGGCCTTTACTGTTTATAGGCAATCTTACTTATCAACTCACTATCCCGCTATCTATACTGGTTTTTTCAAATCTTTTCATTAAATCTCCCATGGCTTCTTCTCCCCTTTCTGAGAACCTTCCCTCATATTTTTCAGATAAAATTAAAGCCATTCTCAGGGAACTCTCTCTTTTCCCTGATTCATCATCTCCTATCACTTAGATGACTTTATCACTAACTCTTCTTTCACCCCATATGTGAAGTGGCCTTACTGCTTATCAAGGGCAATGGATCTACTATTTCAAATGATCCCAATTCATTAGTTTTCCCCTAGTAGATGGCTTCTATTGTCATTCCCATCTTATCCTTTAATTTTAATTTCTTCTGTGTATTAGTTCATTCCTACTACCAACAAACATATCCACAACTCCCTCATCCTGAAAAAAAAAAACAAAAAACCACTTGATCTTTCCGTTCCCTGCTATCATCTCTTCAGTCCTTTGCAGCTACAACCCTCCAAAAGTCCAACTAAATACCTCCACTTTTTCTCCTCTTACTCTCTTCCTCACCCCTTATAATTTGATTTTTGATCTTATCATTTCATTAGAACTATTTTCTCCAAAGTTACCAATGTTTTCAAAAGACTCAGTGGAATTCAGCAGGATTGGGGATTAAGGCTGGGACAAGCTGCCACTGCCCACTGCTTCCCCATTTGCAAACTGGTCTAGGAGTAGTGTTACAACCAATGCTCTTTTAAAGTGAGAGAATAATCCTTAATTCAGTGAGAACTGGATGTGCTCTAGGAAGAGACACTTTTAAAAAAAAAATAGCAAAGGCAGTGTTTTATTTCCTATCCTGAATGGCAAGTCCTTCCTCTGATTCTCCATTAATTGTTACAGAAATTACAGAAAGTAAATCTCCATTTCTCATTACATAGCCAGTCCCTGACCCCAGGAAGCTTACTTTTTTTTTTTGCTACTATTATTTTGCTTTTTTAAATTATTATTTTCTTTTTTTCCTGGTTATACATGTACATCTATTTATATATGTATGTATGTATTTGCAATACATTGTGTTCCATATTTTTCTCCCTTCCTCCTTACCTCTCCCTCTCCTAGAAAGCAAGTAATCTAATATAAGTTAAACATGTGCAATTCTTCCAAACATATTTTTACCTTTATCAAAAAAAATCAGATCAAAGAGGAAAGAAAAGAGAGAAAAAAAACAAGCAAACCACAACAACAACAACAAAGATGAAAATATTAGGTAATGATTTACAATCAGTCCCCACAGTCCTCTTTCTGGATGCAAATGGCTCTCTTCATCACAAGTCTACTGGAATTGGCCTGAATCATCTCATTGTTGAAAAGAACCAAGTCTATCACAGTTCATCATCACATAATCTTGTTCATGTACAGTGTTCTGGTTCTATTCACTTCACTCAGCATCAATTCATGTAAGTCTCTCCAGGCCTTTCTAAAGCAATCTTGCTTCTGTTTCTTATAAAATAATACCATAACTTAATTCGTCTATTTTCCAACTGATGGATAGTCAGTTTCCAGTTACTTGTCACTACAAAAGGGGCTATTAGAAACATTTTTGCACATGTGAGTCCTTTTCCTTTTTTTAATGATGGGAACTTACATTCTTAAGGGGCAAGATAACCATGAAGGTTAAGGGAGCAAAGTAAAAGAATTCTTTTTCAAATCTTGGGCCACCAACCCTGATTTCAAAAGATTATCCCTATTCCCAAGGAACTTAACATTCTTATGGAGGAAGATAACCTGAGAAGGCAAAGTTTAGAGGACTCTAGTTCAAATCAAAAACCTCTACCCATGATTACATTCTTTTGTAGGTTTCAATTTTCAAATTTAAGTTTCATTTCTCCAATTTAATTTTCATAACTTTGTGGAAACTAAAGCTCTACCCATTTCTCATACCAATGATCTCTTTGCTACCAAATGCAATGGCCTTTTCTCCATCCTCATTCTTCTTGACTTCTCTCCTGTCTTTGACATGTTGATCACTTCTTTTTTTTCCCCTTTTTTTATTAAAACTTTTTATTTTTTTTTATTTTATATATATATATATATATATATTTTATAATATTATCCCTTGTATTCATTTTTCCAAATTACCCCCCCTCCCTCTATTCCCTCCCCCCGACGACAGGCAATACCGTACATTTTACATGTGTTACAATATAGTCTAGGTACAATACATGTGTGTGAATATCATTTTCTTGTTGCACAATAAACATTAGAATCCGAAGGTACATGCAACCTGGGCAGACAGATATTAGTGCTAACAATTTTCATTCCCCTCCCAGTGTTTCTTCTCTGGGTGTAGCTACCTCTGTCCATCATTGATCAACTGGAAGTGAGTTGGATCTTCTTTATGTTGAAGATTTCCACTTCCATCAGAATACATCCTCATACACTATTGTTGTTGAAGTGTACAGTGATCTTCTGGTTCTGCTCATTTCACTCAGCATCAGTTGATTTAAGTCTCTCCAGGCCTCTCTATATTCATCCTGCTGGTCATTTCTTACCGAGCAATAATATTCCATAACCTTCATATACCACAATTTACCCAACCATTCTCCAATTGATGGACATCCATTCATCTTCCAAAACTTTTTATTTTCAAAACATAATGCATGGATGATTTTTCAACATTGATCCTTGTAGAACCTTGTGTTCCAACGTTTCCCTCCTTCCCCCCACCCTCTCCCTTAGATGGCAAGTAATCCAATATATGTTAAATATGTTAAAATATATGTTAAATGCAATATATGCACACATAGTTATAGTTATCTTGTTGCAAAGAAAAAATCAGATCAAAATGAAAAAAATAAAAAAAAATGCAATTAAACAACAACAATGTTGTGATCCATACCTAGTTCCCACAGTCCTCTTTCTCTAGGTGTAGATGGCTTTCTTCATCACAAGATCATTGGAACTAGCCTGAATCATCTCATCGTTGAAAATAGCCACATCCATCAAAATAGATCATCATATAATCTTGTTATTGCAGTGTACAATGATCTCCTAGTTCTGCTCATTTCACTCAGCATCAGTTAATATAAGTCTCTCCAAGCCCTTCTGAAATCATCCTGTTGATTGTTTCTTATAGAACAATAATATTCCATAACATTCATATGCCATAACTTATTAAATCATTCTTCTACTGGTAGGCATACATTAAGTTTCCATTTTTTCGCCACTAAAAAAAGGGTTGCCACAAACATTTTTGCACATGTGGGTCCCTTTCCCTCCTTTAAGATCTCTTGGGATAAAAATCCAGTCTGGTAGAAATACTGCTGGATCAAAGGATATGTACGTTTTGATAGGCTTTTAGGCATAGTTCCAAATTGCTCTCCAGAATGGTTGGATCAGGTCACAACTTCATTAACAATGTATTAGTGTCCCAGTTTTCCCACATCCCCTCCAAACATTCATTGTTATCTTTTTCTATCATCTTAGCCAATCTGAAAGGTGTGTAGTGGTACCTCAGAGTTGTCTTAATTTGCATTTCTCTGATCAATAGTGATTTAGAGCATGCTTTTATATGGCTAGAAATGGTTTCAATTTCTTCATCTGAAAATTGTTTATTCATATCCTTTGTCCATTTATCATGTGGAGAATGGCTTGAATTTTTATAAATTTGAGTCAATTCTCTATATATTTTAGAAATGAGGCCTTTACCAGAACCCTTAAATATATATATATATATTTTTTTTTTTTCCAGTTTATTGTGTCCCTTCTAATATTGTCTGCAATGGTTTTGTTTGTACATAAACTTTTTAACTTAATATTATCAAAATTATCTATTTTCTATTCAGTAATGAACTCCAATTCTTCTTTGGCCACAAATTCCTTCCTTCTCCACAGATCTGAGAAGTAAACTAGTCTTTGTTTTTCTATTTGCTTATAATAATCACTTTTTATGTCTAAATCATGAATCCATTTCAACCCTATCTTGATATGTGGTGTCAGGTATGGGTCAATGCCTACTTTCTGCCATCCTAATTTCCAATTTTCCTAGTAGTTTTTTGTCAAATGGTGAGTTCTTATCCTAAAAGCTGGGGTCTTTGGGTTTGTCAAACACTAAATTACTATAGTCATTAAGTATGTTGTTTTCTGAACCTAACCTGTTCCACTGATCCACTACTCTATTTCTTAGCCAGTACCAAATGATTTTGATGACCACTACTTTATAATAAAATTTTAGGTCTGGCACAGCTAGGCCAACTTCATTTGCATTTTTTTCCCATTAATTCCCTTGAGATTCTTGACCTTTTGTTCTTCCAGATGAACTTTGTTATTATTTTCTTCTAGATGTGTAAAATAATTCCTTAGGAATTTGATTGGTATGACACTGAATAAGTAGCTTAATTTGAGTAGTATTGTCATTTTCATTATATTTGCTCAGCCTACCCATGAGCACTTGATATTTTTCCAATTGATTAGATCTAACTTTATTTGTGTGGTCAGTGTTTTGTAGTTGTGTTCATACAGTTTCTGACTTTGCTTTGGCAGATAGACTCCCAAATATATTATACACAGTTACTTTAAATGTGATTTCTCTTTTTATGTCTTGCTGCTGGAATTTGTTGGTAATATATAAAAATGCTGATGATTTCTGTGGATTCATTTTGTATCCTGCAACACTCTTAAAGTTGTGAATTGTTTCTTGTAGTTTTTTAGCTGATTCTCTAGGATCCTCTAAGTATACCATCATATGATCTGCAAAAAGTGATAATTTGGTTTCCTCATTACCTACTCTAATTCCTTTCATCTTTTTTTCATCTCTTATTGCCGAAGCTAGCATTTCTAACACAATATTGAATAATAATGGTGATAGTGGGTAACACCATTACTATTCAATATTGATTTTATTGGGAATTGGGAATTCCAGTTTATCACCATTACATATGATGCTTACTGATGGTTTTAAATAGATACTAATGACTATTTTAAGGAAAAGTTCATTTATTCCTATACTCTCTATTGTTTTTAATAGGAATGGTGTTGGATTTTATCAAATGCTTTTTCTGCATCTATTGAGATAATCATATAATTTTGGTTAATTTGGTTATTGATATAGTCAATTATGTGAATAGTTTTCCTAATTTGAACCAGTCCTGCATTCTTGGTATAAATCCTACTTGGTGATGGTGTATTTGCTGTAATCTCTTTGCTAATATTTTAGTTAAGATTTTTCAATCAATATTCATTAGAGAGATTGGTCTATCATTTTCTTTCTGTGTTTTGATGCTACCTGGTTTAGAGATCAACACCATATCTGTGTCATAAGAGGAATTTGGTAGGACTCCTTCTTTCCCTATTTCATATAGTTTGCATAGTATTGAAATTGTTCTTTAAATGTTTGGTAGAATTCATAAGTAAATCCATCTGCCCCTGGACATTTTTTTCTTAGGGAACTGATTAATAGCTTGTTCTATTTCTTTTCCTAAAATTGGAAGATTTAAGTGATTTATTTCCTCTTCTGTTAATCTGGAATCCATTTCACTCAGATGATCAGATTTATTGGCATAAAGCTGGGCAAAATAACTCTTAATTATTGCACTGATTTTTTTTCCCATTGGTCGAGAGTTCTCCCTTTTCATTTTTGATATTAACAATTTGTTTTTCTTCTTTCCTTTTTCTAATCAAATTAACTAAAGGCTTATCTATTTTGTTGGTTTTTCATAAAACCACCTCTTACTTTTATTTATGAATTCAATACTTTTCTTTCAATTTTATTGATCTCCCCTTTTATTTTCAGAATTTCAAATTAGGTATTTAATTGGGGAATTTTAATTTGTTCTTTTTAAAGCTTTTTTTTAGTTGTAAGCCTAATTCATTGATCTTCTCTTTCTCCATTTTATGCAAGTAAACACATAGAGATATAAAACTTCCCTTAAGAATTGTTTTGGCTGAAACTCATAAATTGTTGTATGTGGTCTCATTATTATCATTCTCTTGAATGAAATCATTAATTGTGTCTATGATTTTTGATTCACCATTCATCTTTAGGATTAGATTGTTTAGTTTCCAATTACTTTTTGGTCTATTTTCCCCAGGCCATTTATTGCATGTAATTTTTATTGCATCATGATCTGAAAAAAATACATTTATTATTTCTGCCTATCTGCATTGATTTTGAGGTTTTTATGCACATTAATATATGGTCAATTTTTGTGCAGGTTCCATGTACTGCCAATAAAAAAGCATATTCCTTTCTGTCGCCATTCAATTTTCTCCAAAGTTCTATCATACCTAATTTTTCTAGAATTCTATTTATCTCCTTAATTTCTTTCTTATTTATTTTGTGGTTTGATTTATGTTCTAAGAGAACAAGGCTGAGAACCCTCACTAGTATAGTTTTGCCATCTAATTCTTCTTTCAGCTCTCTTAACTTCTCCTCTAGAAGTTTGGATGCTATACCACTTGATGCATATATCTTTAGTATTTTTGTTTTGTTTTATTTTGTTTTGTTTTGTTTTTTATTAATTTTTATAATTATAACATTTTCTTTGACAGTACATATGCATAGGTAATTTTTTTTTTACAACATTATCCCTTGTACTCCCTTCTGTTCCGAGTTTTCCCCCTCCTTCCTTCTACCCCTTCCCCTAGATGGCAGGCATTCCCATACATATTAAATATCTTGTAGTATATCCTAAGTACAATATTTATGTGCAGAACCGAATTTTTTTGTTGTTGTTGTTGCAAAGGAAGGATTGTATTCGCAAGGTAAAAATAATCTGGGAAGAGAAACAAAACAAAACAAAACAAAAAAAACAAAAACAAAAACAAAAAAACAATGCTCACAGTTTACATTCATTTCCCAGTGTTCCTTTTCTGGATGTAGCTGATTCTGTCCATCATTGATCAATTGGAATTGGATTAGCTCTTCTCTATGTTGAAGATATCCACTCCATCAGAATACATCCTCATACAATATCATTGTTGAAGTGTATGATGATCCCCTAGTTCTGCTCATTTCACTCAGCATCAGTTGATGTAAGTCTCTCCAGGCCTCTCTGTATTCCTCCTGTTGGTCATTTCTTACAGAACAATAATATTCCATAAAATTCATATACCATAATTTACCCAACCATTCTCCAATTGATATTTCATTTTGATTATTCAATTGATATTCCATTCATTTTCCAGTTTCTAGCCACTATGAAAATGGCTGCCACAAACATTTTGGCACATACAGGTCCCTTTCCCTTCTTTAGTATTTCCTTGGGATATAAGCCCAGTAGTAGCACTGCTGGATCAAAGGGTATGCACATTTTGATAACTTTTTGGGCATAATTCCAGATTGCTTTCACAATTCCACCAACAATGCATCAGTGTCCCAGTTTTCCCACAGCCCCTCCAACATTCATCATTATTTGTTCCTGTCATCTTAGCCAATCTGACAGGTGTGTAATGATATCTCAGAGTTGTCTTAATTTGCATTTCTCTGATCAATAGTGATTTGGAACACTCTTTCATATGAGTGGAAATAGTTTTAATTTCATCGTCTGAAAATTGTCTATTCATATCCTCTGACCATTTATCAATTGGAGAATGGCTTGATTTCTTATAAATTAAAGTCAATTCTCTGTATATTTTGGAGATGAGGCCTTTATCAGAACCTTTAACTGTAAAAATGTTTTCCCAATTTGTTACTTCCCTTCTAATCTTGTTTGCATTAGTTTTGTTTGTGCAGAAACTTTTTAATTTGGTGTAATCAAAATTTTCTATTTTTGATCAATAATGGTCTCTAGTTCTCCATTGGACACAAACTCCTTCCTCCTCCACAAGTCCGACAGGTAAACCATCCCATGTTCCTCCAATTTATTTATGATTTCATTCTTTATGCCTAAATCTTGGACCCATTTTGATTGTATCTTAGTATGTGGTGTTAAATGTGGGTCCATGCCTAGTTTCTGTCATACTAATTTCCAGTTTTCCCAGCAGTTTTTGTCAAATAATGAATTCTTAACCCAAAAGTTGGGATCTTTGGGTTTGTCAAACACTAGATTGCTATTTTTATTCAATATTTTGCCCTGTGAACCTAACCTATGCCACTGATCAACTAGTCTATTTCTTAGCCAATACCAAATGGTTTTGGTGACTGTTGCTTTATAATATAGTTCTAGATCAGGTACAGCTAGACCACCTTCACTTAATTTTTTTTTCATTTCTTCCCTTGAAATTCTCGACCTTTTGTTGTTCCATATGAATTCTGTTGTTATTTTTTTCTAAGTCATTAAAATAGTTTCTTGGGAGTCTGATTGTTATAGCACTAAATAAATAGATTAGTTTAGGGAATATTGTCATCTTAATTATATTCGCTCGGCCTATCCAAGAGCACTGAATGTCTTTCCAATTATTTAAATCTGACTTTATTTTTGTGGCAAGTGTTTTGTAATTTTGCTCATATAATTCCTGACTCTCCTTTGGTAGATATATTCCCAAATATTTTATACTATCGACCGTTATTTTGAATGGAATTTCTCTTTGTCTCTCTTGCTGTTGGATTATGTTGGAAATGTATAAAAATGCTGAGGATTTATGTGGATTTATTTTGTATCCTGCAACTTTGCTAAAATTCTGAATTATTTCTTTTTTTTTAAAGCTTTTTATTTTCAAAACATATGCACAGATAATTTGACGACATTGATCCTTGCACAGCATTGTGTTTCAGATTTTTCTCTTACTTCTCCCCCACTCCCTCCCTTAGATGGCAAGCAATTCAATATATGTTAAAAATATTAAAATATATGTTAAATCTAATATGTATAAGCATATGTATGCAATTCTCTTGCTGCACAAGAGGAATCATATCAAAAAAGGAAAGAAAATGAATAAGAAAACAAAATGCAAGTGAACAAGAACAAAAAGAGTGAGAATGTTATATTGTGATCCACATTCAATTCCCATAGACCTCTCTCTGAGTGTAGATAGCTCTCTTCATCACAGGATCATTGGAACTGGCCTCAGTCATCTCATTGTTGGAAAGAGTCACATCCATCAGAATTGATTGTAGTATAATAATGATGTTGTCCTGTACAATGATCTGGTTCTGCTCATTTCACTCAGCATCACTTCATTTAAGTCTCTCTAGCCCCCTTCTAAAATCATCCTCCTGATCATTTCTTTTTTTTTTTTAATTAATAATTTTTTATTATATATATATATATATATATATATATATTATAATATTATCCCTTGTATTCATTTTTCCAAATTATCCCCCCTCCCTCTATTCCCTCCCCCCGATGATAGGCAATCCCATACATTTTACATGTGTTACAATATAACCTAGATACAATACATGTGTGTGAATATCATTTTCTTGTTGCACAATAAGCATTAGATTCCGAAGGTACATGTAACCTGGGCAGACAGATATTAGCGCTAACAATTTACATTCACTTCCCAGTGTTTCTTCTCTGGGTGTAGCTACCTCTGTCCATCATTGATCAACTGGAAATAAGTTGGCTCTTCTTTATGTTGAAGATTTCCACTTCCATGAGAATACATCCTCATACAGTATTGTTGTTGAAGTGTATAGTGATCTTCTGGTTCTGCTCATTTCACTCAGCATCAGTTGATGTAAGTCTCTCCAGGCCTCTCTGTATTCCTCCTGCTGGTCATTTCTTACAGAGCAATAATATTCCATAACCTTCATATACCACAATTTACCCAACCATTCTCCAACTGATGGACATCCATTCATCTTCCAGTTTCTAGCTATAACAAAAAGAGCTGCCACAAACATTTTGGCACATATATGTCTCTTTCCGCTCTTTAGTATTTCTTTGGGATATAAGCCCAGTAGTAGCACTGCTGGGTCAAAGGGTATGCACAGTTTGATAGCTTTTTGGGCATAATTCCAGATTGCTCTCCAGAATGGCTGGATTCTTTCGCAACTCCACCAGCAATGTATTAGTGTCCCAGTTTCCCCACATCCCCTCCAACATTCATCATTATTTGTTCCTGTCATCTTAGCCAATCTGACAGGTGTGTAGTGGTATCTCAGAGTTGTCTTAATTTGCATTTCTCTGATCAGTAGTGATTTGGAACACTCTTTCATGTGAGTGGATATAGTTTCAATTTCTTCATCTGAGAATTGTCTGTTCATATCCTTTGACCATTTATCAATTGGAGAATGGTTCGGTTTCTTATAAATTAGGGTCAGTTCTCTATATATTTTGGAAATGAGACCTTTGTCAGAACCTTTGTTTTTAAAAATATTTTCCCAATTTGTTACTTCCCTTCTAATCTTGTTTGCATTAGTATTATTTGTACAGAAACTTTTTAGTTTGATGTAATCAAAATCTTCTATTTTGTGATCAATAATGATCTCTAGTTCTCCTCTGGTCATAAATTCCTTTCTCCTCCACAAGTCTGAGAGGTAGACTATTCTCTGTTCCTCTAATATATTTATTATCTCCCTCTTTATGCCTAAATCATGGACCCATTTTGATCTTATCTTGGTATATGGTGTTAAGTGTGGATTCATGTTTAATTTCTGCCATATTAATTTCCAGTTTTCCCAACAGTTTTTTCCAAATAATGAATTTTTATCCCTAATGTTGGTATCTTTGGGTTTGTCAAAAATTAGATTGCTATAGATGTACCCTTTTTTGTCCTTTGTATCTAATCTGTTCCACTGATCTACAGGTCTATTTCTTAGCCAGTACCAAATGGTTTTGGTGACTGCTGCTATATAATATAGCTTTAGATCAGGTACACTTAGACCACCTTCCTCTGAGTTTTTTTTCATTAGTTCCCTTGCAATTCTCGATCTTTTATTCTTCCATATGAATTTTGTTGTTGTTTTTTCTAGGTCATTGAAATAGTTTCTTGGGAGTCTGATTGGTATAGCACTAAATAAATAGATTAGTTTGGGGAGTATTGTCATCTTTATTATATTCGCTCGGCCTATCCAAGAGCACTGAATGTCTTTCCAATTATTTAAATCTGATTTTATTTTTGTGGCAAGTGTTTTGTAATTTTTCTCATATAATTCCTGACTTTTCTTTGGTAGATGGATTCCCAAATACTTTATACTCTCAACATTTGTTTGGAATGGAATTTCTCTTTGTATCTCTTGCTGTTGGATTGTGTTGGTAATGTATAAAAATGCTGAGGATTTATGTGGATTTATTTTGTATCCTGCCACTTTGCTAAAATTCTGAATTATTTCTAATAGCTTTTTAGCAGAGTCTTTGGGGTTCTCTAAGTATACCATCATGTCATCTGCAAAAAGTGATAGTTTGATTTCCTCATTTCCTACTCTAATTCCTTGAATCTCTTTCTCGGCTCTTATTGCCGAGGCTAGCGTTTCTAGTACTATATTGAATAGTAATGGTGATAATGGGCAACCTTGTTTCACTCCTGATCTTACAGGGAAAGGTTCTAGTTTATCGCCATTACATATGATGTTTACTGACAGTTTTAAATATATGCTTGTTATTATTTTAAGGAATAGTCCATTTGTTCCTATACTCTCAAGTGTTTTTAGTAGATATGGATGTTGGATTTTATCAAACGCTTTTTCTGCATCTATTGAGATGATCATATGGTTTTTATTAATTTGATTATTAATATGGTCAATTATACTAATAGTTTTCCTAATATTAAACCAGCCCTGCATTCTTGGTATAAATTCCACTTGGCAATAGTATATTATCCTGGGGATGATTTTCTGAAGTCTTTTTGCTAATATCTTATTTAAGATTTTAGCATCAATATTCATTAAGGAAATTGGTCTATAGTTTTCTTTCTCAGTTTTCGATCTACCTGGTTTAGGTATCAGTACTATGTCTGTGTCTTAAAAGGAATTTGGTAGGACTCCTTCAATCCCTATTTTTTCAAATAGTTTATATAGCATTGGAGTTAGTTGTTCTTTAAATGTTTGGTAGAATTCACATGTAAATCCATCTGGTCCTGGGGATTTTTTCTTAGGGAGTTGGTTAATAGATTGTTCTATTTCTTTTTCTGAGATGGGACTGTTTAGACTACTTACTTCTTCCTCTGTTAATCTGGGCAAGCTATATTTTTGAAGGTATTCTTCCATTTCATTTAAGTTATCGAATTGATTGGCATAAAGTTGAGCAAAGTAGCTCCTAACTATTGTTCTAATTTCCTCTTCAGCAGTGGTGAGTTCTCCCTTTTCATTTTCAAGACTAACAATTTGCTTTTTCTCTTTCCTTTTTTAAATCAGGTTTACTAAGGGTTTGTCTATTTTGTTGGTTTTTTCATAGATCCAACTCTTAGTTTTATTAATTAATGCAATAGTTTTTTTACTTTCAATTTTATTAATCTCACCTTTTATTTTTTGAATTTCAAGTTTTGTGTTTGTCTGGGGGTTTTTAATTTGTTCTTTTTCTAGCAATTTTAGTTGTAAGCCCAATTTGTTGGCCCTCTCTTTCTCTATTTTATGCAAGTAGGCCTGTAGAGATATAAAACTTCCCCTTATTACTGCTTTGGCTGTATCCCACACATTTTGGTATGATGTCTCATTATTGTCATTTTCTTGGGTGAAGTTATTAATTATGTCTATGATTTGTTGTTTTACCAAATCATTCTTTAGTATAAGATTATTTAGTTTCCAATTATTTTTTGGTCTATTTTCCCCTGGCTTTTTATTAAATGTAATTTTGATTGCATTGTGGTCTGAAAAGGATGCATTTACTATTTCTGCCTTACTGCATTTGATTTTGAGGTTTTTATGCCCTAGTGGGATACAATATATAGTAGGATTCTAACTTTTAATCCAGTCTGCTAACTGCTTCCTCTTTATGAGGCAGTTTGCCCCATTCACATTTATGGTTAGAATGACTAATTCTATATTGCTTGCCATCCTATTAACCTCTGCTTATGCTTTTCCCCTTTCCTTCCCTCTTACCCCCCTACCCAATATTAAACTTGTGAACACCACTTGCTTTCAACAGGCCTCCCTTTTTAGGCTCCCTCCCCCACCTTAAAGTTCCTCCCCTTATTTTACCCCTTTTCCTCATAATTTCTGTATTCCCTTCCCCTTAGCTTACTCCTTCCCATTCACTTTTCAATGAAGTGGAAGAAGTTTCACCATAAATCGAATATGTCTATTGATACACACTATGTTCATCTCCCTCCTTTCTTTCTCTCAGATATAATAGGTTATCTTTGCCTCTTCATGAGATGTAGTACCACCACTTTACACTTTTTTATGATATAATTTCCTTTCCACCTCTAGTTTCTAAGACAAATTGTACATATGTTCTTTACATATTTTTTTGACAGAAGTATAGTTCTCAAGATTTCTTTTTACCTTTTTAGAAATCTCTTGAGTTATGTATTTGAAGATCAAACATTTTATGTAGGTCTGGTTTTTTCATCAAGAATAGATGGAATTCATTTATTTTGTTAAATGTCCATCTTCTTCCCTGGAAAAAGGTGCTTGAGGAAAAAGCAAGATTGAGCTGGGTAAGTTATTCTTGGCTGCATACCATGTTCCTTAGCCTTTCGGAATATCATGTTCCAGGCTCTTCGTTCTTTTAATGTGGACTCTGCTAGATCCTGGGTTATCCTTATTGTGGCTCCTCCAGATCTGAATTGATTTTTTCTAGCAGCTTCCTTTTTTTTTTTTCCTTTGTCTGATGATTCTTGAACTTGGCCACTATATTTCTTGGCGTTTTGATTTTAGGGTCCCTTTCAGTAGGTGATCCATGAATTTTTTCAATGTCTATTTTACCCTCTGTTTCCAAAACGTCTGAGTCATTCACTTCCATTTGTTCAGTTCTAATTTTTAGAAAATTATTTTCTTCAGTTAGCTTTTTTATCTCCTTTTGCATTTGGCCAGTAGAATTTTTAAATGAGGTATTTTATTCATTGCATTTTTTTTCCATTTCACAAATTCTGCAAAATTTTATATCTATTTTTTAAGGAGTTATATGCTTTTTCCATTTCATCAAATCTATTTTTAAGGAGTTTTCTTCAGATAATTTCTTTTTTCCCTTTTCCAAGCTCTCATTCTCTTTTCCTTTCCCCATTTTTTTCTTTCTTTTAAGATCCTTTTTGAATGCTTTCAAGACAGCTTTGTGAAATGGGAATAAACTCATATTGCCCTTTGGGGTTTCATCCAGAGATGATTTGCCCTTAGGATCTTCAGTGATTGAGATCTGTTCTTTTCTTTCTCCAAAAAAGCTATCTATGGTCAAGTTCTTTTTGGCTTTTTTGCTCAATTTTTAAAAAGGTTTCTCTTAAGCCAAAGGGGTGACAGCTTCTTTAAGTTGCCCTGGGGCCAGAGTTGCTAACTGACTTCCATTGCTGGGTAGGTGTGGCCCTGTCCCAGGTTTTTTGTGGGATTCAGAGACTCACTATTTTTTTTTTCTTGCTGAGGCAATTGGGCTTAAGTGACTTGCCCAGGGTCACACAGCTAGGAAGCATTAAGTGTCTGAGTTCATATTTGAACTCAGGTCTTCCTAACTTCAGGGCTGGTGCTTTATCCATTGTGCTACATAGTTGCACCTCACTATTTGCTTTCTGAATTTGCTTTGGGTATCTCAAAGCTAATCTGCTGATCAACTGACTTGTAACTAGGATAGAGTAGCCTAAGAGCCTCTCAGTAGATTCCCCAATGCGGGATATGCCTGATATACTCTCTCTCCACTGCTCAGACCACTGACCTTCCTGGTTTCCTCTCAATCCCAACTAAAATCCTGCCTCATGTAGGAAGCCTTTTCTAAACCCTCTTAATTTCAGTGACTTCCCACTATTATTTCTTGTTTATCATATATGTAGCTTGAATAACATTTTTGTATATTTACAAGTTGTTAGCTTTTTTTTCTTTTCTTTCTTTCTTTCTTTCTTTCTTTCTTTCTTTCTTTCTTTCTTTCTTTCTTTCTTTCTTTCTTTCTTTCTTTCTTTCTTTCTTTCTTTCTTTCTTTCTTTCTTTCTTTTCTTTCTTTCTTTTTTTTTTTTATTAAAGTTTTTATTCACAAAGCATATGCATGGGTAATTTTTCCAACTTTGACCCTTGCATAATCACCTGCCACAAATTTTCCTCTTCTTTCCCCCATCCCCTCCCTCACCAATATATGCCAAATATGCTGAAATACATGCCAGATCCAATATGTGTATACATATTCACACAGCCATCCAGTTCCATAAGAAAAATCAGATCAAGAAGGAAGAAAAAGAAAAACTGAGAAAAAAAAGAAACAGTGCAAATAAATAATAACAGAGAGGTGAGAATTCTATGCTGTGTTCCACCCTCTATTCCCATGGTTCTTTCTCTGGGTGTAGATGCTTCTCTTTATCCCTGCACAAGTGGAACTGGTCTAAATCATCTCAATGTTGAAGAGAGCCACATCCATCAGAATTGATCATTGTATAATCTTGTTGTTTCTATGTATAATGATCTCCTGGATCTGCTCATTTCACTTGGCATCAGTTCATGTAAGTCTCTCCAAGCCTCTCTGAAATGATCCTGCTGGTCATTTCTTAAAGAACAATAGTATTCCATTGCATTCATACACCATAATTTATTCAGCCATTCTCTAACTGATGGGCATCCACTCAGTTTCCAGTTTCTTGCCACTACAAAGAGGGCTGCCACAAACATTTTTGCACAAATGGGTCCCTTTCCTTCCTTCATAATCTCTTTGGGATATAGGCCCAATAGTAACACTGCTGGATCAAAGGGTATGCACAGTTTGATAACTTTTTGACCATAGTTCCAAACTGCTCTCCAGAATAGTTGTATACATTCCCAGTTCCACCAACAATGTATCAGTGTCCCAGTTTTCCCACATCCCCCTAACATTCGTCATTATCTTTTTCTGTCATTTTAGCCAAGAGAGGTATGTAGTGATATCTCAGAGTTGTCTTGATTTTCATTTCTCTGATCAATAGTGATTTGGAGCACCTTTTCATGCAGCTACAAATAGTTTCAATTTCTTCATCTGAAAATTGTCTGTTCATATCTTTTGACCAATTCATCAATGGCTTTATTATAAATTTGAGTCAATTCTCTATATATTTTAGAAATGAGGCCTTTATCAGATTCTTTGGATGTAAAAAATGTTTTCCCAGTTTATTGCTTCCCTTCTAATCTTGTCTGCATTATTTTTGTTTGTACAAAAACTTTTTAACTTAATATAATCAAAATTATCTATGATCAATAATGATCTCTAGTTCTTCTTTGGTCACAAATTCCTTCCTCCTCCACAAATCTGAGAGGTAAACTACCCTATGTTCTTCTAATTTGTTTATAAAATCATTCTTTATGTCTATATCATGAACCCATTTCAACCTTATCTTGGTATGTGGTTTTAGGTGTGGGTCTATGCCTAATTTCTGCCATACTAACTTCCAATTTTTCCAGCAGTTTTTGTCAGATTGTCAGCTTCTTGAAGGCAGGGATGATCTTTTACATCTTTTTGTATCCTCAGTGCCAGATCCATAGTAGTCACTTACTAAATATTTATTAATTGATCTTGTTTCTCATCTCTTTTCTTACTTTTCCTCTTCCTTTCTATTAAAAAAATTATCTTTGAAAGTCTAACTCAAGCATTATTTTTTTGGGAAAGTGCTGTATAGTGATGGTGATATAAATCTGGGTTCCTGGCCTCAAGGAATTTACAGTTTCTTTGAAGAGGGAAGACATACTTGAATGAAACAATAATAGTAATTATCAACATTGTACAAAGTAACAGCAACATTATGTGATGATCAACTATGATATACTTAGCTTTTCTCAGCAATAAATTGATCCAAGACTTGGATAGAAAATGCCATCCACATCAACTTATGGAGGCTGAATATGGATTAAAATGTACAATATATTTTTTGCTGTTGTTTGCTTTTTTCCTCTTACTTTTTCCCTTTTGTTCTGATTTTTCTTTCACAACATAACTAATGTGAAAATTTGTTTAAAATGATTATATGTGTATAACTCATACCAGATTATTTGCTATTTTGGGAAGGGGGAAGGTAAAGGAAAGAGGGAGAAAAAAATTTAAAATCTTATAAAAATGAAAGTTGAAAGACTATGTGTGATGATCAACTGTGATGGACTTGACTCTTTTTTAACAATTAGATGATTCAAGACAATTCCAATAGATTTGTGATGGAAAGTGCCATCTGCATCCAGAGAGAACTATAGAGATTAAATATGGATGAAAGCACAGTATTTTCACCATTTTTGTTATTATTGTTTATTTGCTTGTTTTTTCTTTTTCTGCTGTTTTCCCCCCTTTTTGATCTGCTTTTCTTGCAAAACATGATGAATATAGAAATATGTTTAGAAGAATTGCATATGTTTAATCTCTATCAGATTGCTTGCTGTCTTGGGGAGGAGAGAGGGAGAAAATTTTGGAACACAAGGTTTTGAAAAGATGAATGTTTAAATATTATTAAAATATTAAAAATAAAATAAATGAGGGCTATGCTGAAAAAGAATGTTGAAAACTATCTTTACATGTATTTGGAAAAATAAAAACACTATTGAATTTTTCAAAAATAGTAATCATCTTCCCTTTAATATAGTGTTTAATGGGTCAAAGCCTATTATGTAAATTATTTAATTTGATTTGAATTGATGATCTGACTCCATACAAAACCAATTTTCAAAGATTGCCAAAACAAAAAAATCATCAGATGAATATTCTGGGAAAGCAAAGACTTATTTTTTCCTTTTTTTTTCCAAGTCAGGATACATTCTATGCAACACATCACTTTACTGCAACAGAGGTTTTCAAATATTTTAAAATTTGTATCTTACATGTCTAAGAAGTCTGATACTTGACAGTTGTGTGACCCTGGGCATCCAGCTTTGCCTAAGGATTTCTAGTGGTACTGACTTCTTCCTGAACAGAGTATTCTATTTTTGGACAGTTCTAATTGTTAAGGGGAAATTTCCTTATACTAATCCAGTTGCAATCTGCCTCTTCTTAAGTTCCCCAACTTATATATTTTTTTCTAGAACCAAGCAGAACAGATCTAATATTTATTCACATGATGGCCCTTCAAATATTTGATGATACTTGTATCTATCACTGCCCTTTTACTTTGCCCTCTTTTACTTCCCTCCCAAGCCTATGCTCTGCATTGAACGCTGGGCCTGGAGTCAGGAAGATCTGAGTTCAAAACCAGCCAACTACTAACTGTGTGATCCTGGGTGAGTCACTTACCTCTGTTTGCCCCAGTTTACTTATCTATTAGCTAGAGAAGAAAATGGCAACCATGTCAGTATCTTTGCTAAGAAAATCTCAAATGGGGTCATGAAGACTTGGGACATGATTGAAATGACTAAACAACATCCCCTAAAGATGAGATCCTAAATTGATCCTTGAGATAAGCAGGGAGAAGACAGTGACAAAGATCAGTTTACCTTCATGGTCCCACCCTCTGGGGAGATAAAATCCAAGTTATGAAACCCCTGAAATAGGAATCTCGAACAGTCTCACCTTGCCATGTCTTGTCAGAAATTCCATCTATCTCCCTGAGATTGTTTTGTCTATATAATCTACTTATAGGCCATCTTTTGGTTTATTTCCTCTTAACCTTTCCCCATGCCATGTAGTATCTCTCCTAACTCCACTCAGTGCCACTTCTCCTCCTTACAGCTAACTGTTTTAGGATGCTAAGTTCCTTTCAGGATTTAGCCTGCCAGCTAAGGGCATGCCCCCCCCAACCTCATGGGATGCTCACTTTCTCCTGGTAATTATGACTTCTGATGAGGAACTTGTCTTTCATATGTTCTTCCAACTCTTTTCATATTTCTCTTTCCTGGTGTCTATTGTATAACTTCATTTTGTCATTCTTTCTGTTGGAGTTAGTGGTAGTCAGCCCTCCTCAATATATCTTCCTGTGTTTCCTGCCTTATCTCATTTTACTTTTTTTCATGCATTTTATGTTTTGACCAAACTGTAACAGCATCTGCCCCCAAACAGTCCGTTTGATCTTTCATTTGTCTTGTCTGTTCACATCATTTCTTGGGCCTGAAAAGATCCCTCTCCCTTCCTTTGCTGAATTTCTAGTCATCCCTTAACCCTAACTAGTCATCTATTATGCTATGCTACTCAACTCAAATGCCACTTCTTTCACAAAGCTTTGACTCTTGGGTGGTAACATTGTACTTTGTTACTTTTATGTTGCTTATATTTTACACTTTTTACCCTGCCAGTTTCTTTGGACTAATATTACTCCTCCTGTACGCTCTGCAGTATAGCTAGAATGGCCCTTTGTATACCTCATACATGGTGGCCCAAATCTTTTCTCAGTATCAGTACTCCTAATCATGCTCTAGGCTTGGAATATAATCTCTCCCATTGGAATGTAAATTTCATGTGATTAGCGATTGTTTCCTGATTTCCACTACTAACCAAAAAGCTTTAGTAGGCACTCCATAAAACATGTGTTGATAGTATTAAGTCCATAAGGCTGATGTCTTATCCAAAAAGCAAAAACATAAGCAAAAAATCCAAACCTACAACTTAAAACCTAACTCAAATGCCATCTCTTCAAGAAGTCATCCCTTTTGCCTCTTGAATGTTAAAACTCAATTGACCTCATGTAGCACTTTCTCTTATAACTTACTAATAAAGTTACTATGCAACAGCATGTTGCCTCATCCTTTGGTAGAATTTCATAAAGTATCTATATTGGTATCAGCTCCCTACTAGAATGTTAACTCCATGAGGATAGGGAGTATTTAAAATTTTTTTTCTACATTCTATGCAACACATCACTTTACTGCAACAGAGGTTTTCAAATATTTTAAAATTTGTATCTTACATGTCTAAGAAGTCATCCTTTTGAGAGGTATAGATGTCAAATTCTTTAGCACTTGTAGGCAGAGGGCACAGATCATTTGGGAAAGCTGGAATGTGAATATCTCAGTATTTCAGATGGAAACTTCAAATGTGGAACTTTCTTGCCTCCATTTCATCATGATAATTGAGGCAGTTTGTCAAGAACTCAATCTTCATCTCACTTTATTCAAGTATTTTCCATCACTATTTCCTCCTTCCCATTGTCTCAATGCAGAAAGCTGTCCTTTCTTGTTGCCAGTGTGGCATCAATTGATTTCATTCCATTCTATATTCTCCATCATTTCCCTATCCATCCCCACTCTCACTAAACTTCAATCTCAACATACCTGCTAATAAACAATTCTATTCTTTAAAAAAAAAAAAAAAAGCCTCACTTAGTCCAGTCTTTCCCATTAGCTATTATCCTATATCACTCTTCTCTTTCATGGCTATGAAAAAGCTGTCTGTGATCAAACTGGTATCTTTACTTCCTTTACTCACTTACTTCTAAACTTTCTATAGGCTTGCTTTTGATCTTATCATTCACCTGAAGCTGTTTTCTCCAAAGTTACTAATGCTTTTTTAATAGCCAAATTCATTGACCTTTTTATCCTTATCCTTCTTGATCTCTCTGAATTATCATTACCAACCATTCTCTTTTCTTAAGTAACTTTCTCCTTTCTAGGTTTTCATGAAACCACTTTTTCCTGGTTCTCATCCTACATATCTTATCATTCTTTCTTTGTCTTTTTTGCAAGCTCTTTGTCCAAATCATGCTCACTAATTATGGGTGTAATCTAAAAAGAATTTTGTTGAAGCCAGCTTGAACCTGAGAGCTGATTATTAATTTTTTAGTGTTACTATGAATACTTCAGAAATTGACAACTACCAATCAGAGCTCGGTTTATTGTTTTGTTGATTTAGACTTAAGAAAGTGATGGAGAAATATATTAATAATGGTGATTGAACTTAACATTCTGTAATGCATACTTCTTTTTGGAGAGCTCATTGTTAAACATTACCCAGCACACTGTTTTTCTGGATCCTTTTCTCCTCACTTCTCATAAGTTCATTTATGATCTCCATGTAAATGATTGTCAGATCTAATTATCAAGCCCCACCTGTTTTGTATCATCAACTACTGAACATCCCCTAGATGTTTCAAACTCAATATGTTCAAAACTAAAGTCATTATCACTTCCATACACACACTCTCCTTTCCCAACTTCCCAGTTACTGTTAAGGACATCACCATCATCCTGGTCACCTGGGCTCATAACTTAAGATTGACTCCTCAGTCATACTTATTCCATGTGTTGCTTAATCTCTTTCTACTGTCTCTTGAATACATTACCTTCTCTTCACTCTGGTGGCAGGCCTTTATCACCTTGTGCCTATTCTATTGCAATAGCTATTTGGTGTCTCCCTCTTCATCTCTTCGGATTCCAGTTCATCTTCCAATTCAATTGTCAAAATGAGTTTCCTAAACTGCAGCTCTATGTTATACCACTAGGCAAATAATTCTAAAGTTTCCTATTAATATATGTATATATATATACAATATGCATGTGTATACATACTTCGTATGTTTCATATGTAGTTGTTTACATGTATGCACAAAGGAAGGAAGGAAATGAGGAAGGACTTATTAAATACCAATTTTATAATGTTCTAAAATTAGGCACTGATATCATTTTACATTTGAGGAAACTGAAAACAGAAATTATGGCATGCCTAGGGTCACCCAGCAAGTGTCTAAGGCTGGACATGACCTCAGGTCTTTCTGACTCCAGGCCCAGCACTCTAAACCACTGCACTACCTGATGCCTCAGTGCCCAGTTAGCGGGCAATATGGAGTGGATTGGGTGTGTTCAATCTGGTATCAGAAGGATCCAGCTTAAAATTCTGCCTTAACTCACCCTTAAGCGAATCCTAAAACTTGACAAAATTATAGGAGTTAAAAGTTGGAGTTAGTTCCTGCCTCCAATAAAAGTGTTGATGAAAATTCCTTTCTATCTACCCATTTCTAAACTTTGCCAGCTTTAAAGTTCTCAGTCCTATCTTGGGCTAGGTATGACGTGGTTTGATGAAAATGACATTAGACTGAGAAGCAGGTAGCCTAGATCGAATCTTAGCTCTGAGGTTAACTTTTTGAATTTCAGGAAAATCACTTAGCCGCTTTGGCCTTCAGTTGTTCATCTATGGAACAAATATTATAGTTATCTGTGTATAATTCTCTTTTTAAATAGCAAGCCCACAAGAGTAGGGACTACAACTTCTTTTAAGAAATTCTCTTGTTCTCTCCCAGCATCTAGCCCATAGAAAGCACTTAATGCTTGCTGAATTGGATTAGATCTTTATGGTTTAATATAATAATGATGTAATGATGCTTTATTTACCAGAAGTCTCAACCTTATTTTCCACACCCATAGACATTTATTTTTTTATTCCCCACTGCCTAGCAAATAATAAATGTTTGTCATGCGAATTAATTTTATCTTTGAGTAGCTCTCTTTCAAATCTCACTTCTGCCATACTGACTCTATTCCTGAGAACTTTAAAGGTAACAAAGTTTAGAAAGGACAGAACTTTTCAGAGTCCCAGAGTTGTAAAATTGCAAGAATTGCAATTGCCTTAGAATTCAAGTTGCAGAATAATTGCTGATCTGCATTGGTAGAGGGAGTTACTTCACTAGGAATTCATTCTCCATATCACTGTTATGGATTCAGACCAAAGCATCTCATGCTTTTCTCATGTGGTTTGGGATGAGGTGTGTGAAAGGCCCATTTTTATGTATATGTTAAACAATTACAACTAGATATATATGTTGTCAGCATCACCAGATATGTGGTGTCACAGAAGGAATGCTAGATTAGGTGTCCAAAGCTGAAGGTTCTAGTCCCATAATTGTTGCCTTTTGAGGTATATACTCCCTGTTCTACCTCTGTATAATATCAGAAAGGAAGACATATGAACTTGGAAAGTCTGTCCCTCACATTTTACCTGAGAATGAAGGCAAAGACTAAAAAGTGTTGGATGCTTTGAAAGTAATGACCACAAGTATAGCTTAAGGCTTCTTCCAATCCCAGGAAAAAGTCTGATTTCAAAAATGACCCAAGCAAGGCATAAAGTATTTATTTTAATCAAGTCCATTTTTAAGAGTTTCTCACTCTTAACAATTCTTCATAAAAACTATCAGATACATAGATAGATCACACTAAGAGTGCAAAGGCATAATGCCAACAAGCCTGCAAATGAGAATTATTGCCCAAACCACTAATAATGGAAAAGTGGCTTTTCCATCCGCCATCTTCTGGGCTACTCATTCACAGCCCTTGAGATTGTTTTCTGAGGCTTAAGGGCCTCTGTACTTCTTATATCCAGGTCTGGCTCCTCATTCAGTTTACTCAAAAAAAGATGGAGAAACTGAAAACAGTCAACAGAGGGAGCCAGCCCAACCCTTCATCTTCACTTAATGATCCCTAAGGTTTGTCACCTGGTTTCCATCTCCAGAGTAAATGAACGGCCTGAAACTTTCTTCCTTTGCAACAGCTTCTTGCAGTCCAAATGGCTGTAACTCTTGGGGAAGGAGGGGCATTATTGTGCTGCCCCTATAGCATCACAAGACTAAGATCCAGTCTGAGCTTGACTGTCACCTGCACAGCAGAATGTTGGCAACCAGATGGACCAAGGCTAGTCAATGCCATCTTTATCCAGGCCTTTAATTAACCAGAATGATGTCTCACCAATTTCATTTCTAATTCAGGAACGAGATCAGAAGCATGAACAGAATTTTCTCACATCAAAAATCTACAGTCAACTTTTGGGTTTCTTTGGGAGCACATGGAAGTAGGCCATGAGTTAATACCACGGAGAGAGAAACAAACATATATATATGCTCCCATTCACACTCCTCAAACAGGAGTCTTTGGTGTTGCTGAGAATATAACTGGCTGGAGTGATTGAAAAAGCTGCATTGCCAAAATACCCTTCTCCTATGTCCAGTTTAACCAATAAAAATCAAAACAATGTTTCTGTAGTTCATTTTCAAAAGGAATTAAAAAATAACCCTTGCCACCTAAAGAACAGACACTGTTCTCTGTACATAGGGTTCCTTTGTAACAGGGCACCATAGCAGCAGAGACTGGCTGAACTTCAAGAACAAAAGAATTCAAAACCGAAAACTCGAACCAGCATCAAGCATCCATGAACATGGAGGTGGGATGAACTCTGGCTAAAGTTCAAGTAGCACTGAATGTTGAGGGTATGCTAGATCAAGCTACCTCAGCTAGCTCAACCTAGTGTCACACAGAGCATTCACACAAACTTATCTTAGGAAACAATATAAATGGGGTGCAGTAGTAGGAGAGGGACTGAGAAGATTATAGAGGAATAGCATAAAAAATGAGGTGAGCAGCTTGTAAGCAAACCTTACACAAACTCTTTTCTATTGATAATGGGGAGGCGACTGTGTTTCATATTTCTTTGATTGGACAATTCTAGTATAAGACTGTCACAGAAAGTAAGGAGAAAGCTCAAGAAGGATCTAATAAAAATCATTTGTAGCGTGTGCTTGGCAAGAAAGAAGAACAGAACAATTTAGTCAGTTGGGCAATTCAAATCTCACTGGACAGATGTATGGAAAAGAATAAAACAAGCAAAATTTAAAAAAAAAAAAAAAAAGCACTGCATTCTGGGAACCAAGAAAATTGCTCTGCTGGATTCCTAAATGAGAGGTCAAATAAGTGGAAGAAGAATGTGACTGAATTAGGTAGGCACTGTAGTGCCAAGATTTAAAAGAGGGGATAGGGATGGGGCCCATGTAGGTGAAAGGGAAATGATCTATTTTTCTCCATACTGAGCAAATTTAATTTTAAACAGAACAATGTACCCAGAGACCATTTTATATTTTCCCAGTTATAATCCCACCAAATTTCTGAATGTATGCCTAAAACAAAATGAAATTAACTTATCATCTGAACCAACAGCTACAAGCTAGATCCTATTTAAAAAAAAAAAAAATAGTTCCTTCTATATGATAAAAGACCTAAATCAAAATGCTTTCAATTACGAATTTGCTGGCATTCCGGTTGGCTCTAGGAAGTAGATGATTAATAAAGTAACTATTAACAACTTAAAATGTAGTTACAGACTTTAAGATAGATTATTTTCACCTTGCTAAATAAGGCAGCATAGTGACATTTAGACTTTTGCTGATGCAAAATTGGACACTATTGGTATAACTTGCTAAAGTTAGCTCACTGATCTCATGTTGATTGCTTTACAAAAACTCAATCATTCATAGTTTTCCATATTATGTCAATTAGACCTAAAGTCCATTGCACATATTTGACATATTTTAGCTAGACCACCACTAAGTCAAAGGAAAGTATAGCATTGATTTTTTAAAAAAATATTTCAGTTATTAAGTATCCTTAACAACAGATTAGAGGGTACTGGTCCTGGATTTCAGCTTTTAGTTTCCTATAATCAGACTTCCTATCTGATATTTATTTATATACATGGGCTTTCCACATTACCCTTGCTTTCTCACTTTCTCTTACAGTATTTAATACAGTATTTAATAATTCTCACATCATTTGAAGGAATTTATTAAATTTAATAATTTAATAAATACTTACAGTATTTAATACAGTATTTAATAATTCTCACATCATTTGAGGGAAATATTTTAAAAACATAAATCTGTTACAATACTTATGTTTTCCATGCAGATGTGAGTGTCCAGCCATCAATGGGGTGGAGATGAATTGTTAAATACAACCTGATTTGAGTCAGTCAATTTAAAAAAAACAAAAAACAAACAAAAAACCCACTTTCATAAAGACTTCATTTAGGAAAGTCTCCATTGCTAGCTCCTATACTTACTTAGGCTCCACAAAGAATGCCAGGATGCATGAATATGAATATTTAACCTTACCCTAAGAACTTGACTGAGCCAATACATGGGAAAATTTCAAAATCAGCATAATAGGAACCTAAAAATAAGGGGGTAGTTTAAGGGATATAGTAATTTTGCCTCCTAATTTAGCATATAATATTCTTTCTATATTTCCATAGTCAACTTTCCTTCATGGCTAGAAAGGACTCTTGAGGTCATCTAGTCCAAAATTTTCATTTTACAGTTGCAGACACAGGTCAAGATAGGGCAAGTTAATTTTGCCCAGCCTTGAACCCAGGTCCTTGCATGTTATATTCTTTCTACTATACCTCACCTGGATTTGTAAGTATAAAGGAGATTGGTTTTTCTTTTTAAAAAAAGGAGGAAATTAGCTCACTAGTTCTGTAGTTCTTGGTGATGGTGACTGAACATACTCTTTTAAATCAGTATAGGTTGTGGCTCAAGGCTTTATATAGGGGTATAAATATATTCCACCTCACTGTAGAAAGAACATACATTTTCATTGAAAAACATTACTGCATATCCCTTTTGTCATGTATCAAGAAAAAAAATTAGTAAACTAAATTTGGTCTACTTCACTCTTTAGCACAGAAGTAGGAATCTGTTTTACCTTATTTAGAGTGTTCTAAGGGATCCCCCTATTTATTCATAAACTCAACTCACTGACTTAATTGATCCCAGAAGGCTTTAGAGGGAAAATTATTTTCAAGTGACACAACCTTCATTGCCAGCTTCATGCAGCCCAGTAAACAAATGTACCACAGAGCTGAAAGGAACTTTAGATCATCTAATCCATCTAATTCTCATTTTATGGGTGGAAAAACAGGCCCAGAGAAGCAGAAACCAGCCATGTCACACAGTACCTCTTTCTAGATATTCTTTAATTTTAATTAGGAATTGTGGTTTTCTATGCTTAGAAATTTTGTGTTCTGCTTATTTAAATACTGAAATTAATGAATGAAATGGATTAAAAAGGGGAGAGAATGAGCATTTATTAAGCACCAACCATATGCCAGCCCCTATACTAATTATGTTTCAATTTGATTCTCACAATAACTCTGGGAGGTTATTTTCCATTTTACAGTTGAGTAAAGAGGTTAAGTTAAGAGTTAAGTAAAGAGATCCTTGTTAGGATCTCAAAGTTAGTAAGATCTGAGGCTGGACTTAAACTTAGATATGCCTGAATGCAGGCTCAGTGCTTCATCTACTACCCCACCAACTTCCTCTAAATTGAGTAGAGCCAATTTTATGAAAAATACAAGAAGGCAGAAAAATGGCAGTGAATGTAATGTAAATCCCAAGAAATTACAGTTTTAACTATAAATTTGCCTGCTATATGTAATAATCATTGTGCCTTCTGCTAAGGATTAAATAGGAAAAAATGATGAAGTCACTTTGCATGCCTTTAAATTCTTTTCTATATTAGACAAAAACATAAGATCACTGGATCCACAAAGTAATCTATAGGCATTTAGGTGTATCACATTAGACTGAGATAGATTTATAACAGATGACCAGCTCTTTTTAGGGAGTTTTATACCTGGATAATCTAGCAATCATGTTTTCTCCTGTATTTAAGCCTTATCTACTCAATTTCACTCAAAAAGTCAAGTTGTTAATAATCAAATGCTCTCCAACTATGCTGCTTGGCAATAATTGGTACCACAACATTAAAATACATTGCCCTGCTCTTAAAAAAAAAAAAAAAAAAAAAAAATTTGTGTAGATAACCATCTGGTAAGGGAGCCTGCCATTTTGTGGGAGGTTGGACCAGTAGTTGAACTTTGAAATTTAAAGATACCATTAATTCTTTTATGTGTTTGTGTGTGTATGTGTCCACGTGGTCCAATGAAGGCAGAAGGTGTACATCCTGGACAACACTACATATTCAATCTCTCTTCTCAGGCTTTAAGGGCTATTCAGCAGTGACCATGAAAAAAGTTCTAGATAGGTTCCATGTGCAAAGGTCAAGTATACTTGGATTATTCAACATTTGAGCAGGGTGACTATGTGCCATAGACTGCTTCATAATCAGAGAGATACCTGGTTTCATCACTTTTAGCTGGACAGTGGATAGAGCTCTGAGTCTGGATTCAAATATACCTAAATTTAAATCCAACATCAGATTTTATCTATCTATCTTCCTAACATTCTGAGCACAGATACATCACTTTGAAAGCTGTTGCCAATAGCCCTAATTAAGTAATAATGCTATTCAATTTACCACTGAACTAGACATTTAAAACAGGTAAAGTTCCAAGTAGAAACAGTTTTGAAAGACAAGTATTGCTAGCTTATGGTACTGACAACTTTGATACTAAACAATGCTTAGCTATTTATACCGAGAAAAGCAGCCTAAGCCCCATCTTAATTTTCCAGAATGTTAAGTAAGAATCTGGCTTAGTAAGGTTTCTATCCAATGGAGAATTTTCTAAATCTCATTAAGAGTTACAGAAAGTGTTCACATTGAAGCCTGTCCATGAAGTGTGCTTTTACGTGTAGCTGAACTCGTCAGCTGAGATCTTCTTCCCAAGACCTCATTATTATTATAAGGCACTAATAATGAAGGATCCAAAACAAAGTAGGGATGTAGCAGATCTTTCTAAAGATACTATATATTGCCATTTTCAGAAGACATTAGTCACTTACTGGCTTCTTTCTCTAATCAATGCATTATGAAAAGAGAAAAGAACTGGATAATTTTGGGGTTCTTTCTTTGCCCTGACAAATGTATCTGGATGTTTCTGATCCATCCTTCTTTAACCAGACAGCATAGAAACTGGGCCAATACCCTGAAGTTAAACTCTTTCTCAGTTCTCTATCCTATTGATCCTATATTGTATTCAAGTCTAATGTTTTTAGTCTTTCTTCTTTTAAGATTTCACACTCTGACCAGGATCCTAACAAAATATCCTTTCCTAGAGTGCCATGGTAGAAAATGCAGAAATAAAATGAATATTGCATGACTAGATGAATAGTTTTTATCAGTGGAAATAATAATAGGGAGAGAAATTTATCCTGATGAATCCCTTTCACAAGGCTTTATCATCTCTCCCTTCCCCTGGGTTCAATCCTATTGTCAAAAAGAGAGAGCTGTGTTTCAAAGTGGAATTAGGTCCATAGGGAAATGCTAATGAAAGGCTATCTGGAGAGTGTGAAGAGAGCATTAATCTGATGGAGGATGTTTCTTGTATTGCAAGAAGACCACATACTTCAGATGCAGTGTTGTCTCAGAAAATGCAGATCTGAGTATTCAAATCAGTTTGTAAAACATGATATGGAGACTTCATTGATATTGCTACAAATATGCATAGAGACATCACACAAGCATGCATTTCTGCATCTATATGGTTAGGAGGCACATCCCACATCCACACACCCTTACTCAATTACAGTGTGCACACAGCTCAGCATGCACACAGTAATTTATAATTGAGCTGAAGTGTTCCATCTGGAATTTGCTGGTTTTATGAGAATAATCAGTAGCTGCAAGATGAGATTTCCTCTTGGAAGAAAAGAGCTATCTGGTATTGTTTCCCCCCCCAGAAACTTATTCTTAAAAAAACACAAAACTTCCTTCAAGAGCATTAAATTAGTCCTGATGGACTTATCCAGAATCTTCACTTGACCTGACACTGAAAAGGAATTAGGTCTTATATAACCTGGCCTCTTCAAGATTGGGAGTAAGAAGGGGGAAATAAAAATCTTCTTAGTAATAATATAGAATCCATGTGGAAAGCTACTATAAAGGTGAATACTCCAAGAAGCCCAGCAGTCAATATAAGCTAAAGAAAACTTGGGCATAACTTAAAAATGTTTGAAATTGATACCTCTCTGTCCTCCCTTCCCACCCCATTCCTGCAATTGGGATTGGGTACTAGAAGAGAAATACTGCTCTGATGGGGGTGGGAGAGAAAGATCAGAAGGTTTAGTAGAGAGCAGCTGAGGGTAGTGTGAAAGGAATGGCTGGGAGGAGCATGTGTGTTTGGATGAGGGGCTTAAGGATTGGGAGATGTATTTAAGGTTTCTGTTTGCTTGATTTGGAAGGAAAGGGTGCCAAAGCAAAAGGATCAACACTGGGAAGTTCCGTAGTCCTGGAGGAAAAGGATGTGATAGAAACGGATCCTGAGATTGACTGCTTGTTGCTTTGGGAAACAACTTTGTAGGCAGCAATGGGTTGGGCTTCCAGAGTTGGCTCATTCTCAGGGCTATAGTGACGGGAATATTTGGACAGTGACTGGGGACGGAATGATTTGCTGGCCACAGAACTGGAGGCAGCTTCCTTCTGGGACAGGTGACCTTTGTTTCTGTCAGCAGGGTGACCTCCAGAATCCAGTGTCCCCTTGGAAGTGAGGTTGTCTAGGCTTTCTGCTGACTGGATAGAATTGGGAGGAAGATTAGATTGGTGGAGAAATCCTGCTATGGGATACTGAGCTAAGGGAGAGAGTGCTGCGGGGTGTATCCCCCTATCAAGGTGTGACAGCAGAGGGTTAATTACTGCTGCACCATCTCCCTTCTGACTGTGGAGAGTAGATTGTGTGGGTAAGTCCATAGTGGCCCCCTGAGCAGCCATAAGCTCTTCTGTGCTCTTCTTCTTGGTAAAAGGAGCTCTCAGAAATACATCTGCATCCTCAGGCACCTGAGGAGCCATGTGGCCTTTGGTGACAAATGGGGCTTTGGTGAAAATATCCATGCCATCGTATTGGGGCCTTACGCTTCTGAAAGGGGCAGTGGCAAAAACATCGGGCTCGCCAGAAGCCTCTTCCGTCAGTTGTGCAAAGCCTTGGAACTGATTCTCTTTCCCACCATGGGCCAGTGTAGTCTCCTCTTTGCAAATTTCTGGTTGAGTCAGATTAACTTTTTCTACCAACCCTGCCTGTGGAGTCTTACAGGATTCATCCTCTTCTTCAGAGTCCATAAGGAGAGGCCGAGAACCACTGCAGTCCAGCATGTCACTCTCCAGATCAGTCCCTTCTTCTTCACTGCTGTGAAAGGAGCTGTTGCTGGAAGGCCTACCTCTCGCCAAGTAGTCAGACTCTAAATTATTCTGAGACTTGGCTCCTGGTCCTCTGTCAGAGTCTGGTTCCAGTGGAAGACCTTGGTAAGGAGGCTCTTCAAAGTGCTCGACACTTATTGAAGGGCACGAGTTTGGCTCTCTCTGGAGACCTGTAAAAAATTATCAGAGAGAAAGTTACTGACTGGTCAGTATGGACAGAGTCCCCAATTCTGAATACTCCCCCCACCCTGCCCTCATGGCAGAAACATTGTAAAACTAAACAATAAATGTGGTCAATGGGAAGAGGGAGAAAATAAAATGGAAAACAGGGGAGGGAGAGGAAACCATGTCAGGCAGGCAGGGAAACTGCACACAAACTGGAGCCCAACCCGTCACCATCTCACATCTTGGAACATGACAAGTAGGAAGCATGGGAACAGGAGATGAAAATGTTAGACACACACAGACATCCAAGGCTACTCCACATTCCCTTTCACATGGCCAGCCACCAAGACTCTCTCTATCTGCTTCTGGTTCATAAATGAACAAAAACAAGCCCCTTCAACATACCCAGGCACACCTTCACAGCTTCAGGCTATGCAAAAGCTCAGTCTCTGGCAAGTGGCGGGCTCCATGCTGCCTGTTCCATCACCAGGGGAGAAACCATCGGAGGGGAAGCAGACCCTGGCTTCTGGATAACTACTTCATTGAGGATGGGAAATAGGTTGCAAAATCTGGTTCAATGAGCAAAAAGCTGATGGACCTTCCAAAGTCTTTATAAGGGAGCTTTCTTGAAGAGGGGGATTGAACTATATGTAAAATAATTGCCTTTAATTAGAGTTGCCCTTGGAATTTTTCTCCCCAGTTTTCCAACTTGGTCAACACTTGGTTTAAAAAAAAAAAAAACACCACGAAAAACTGTGTTTAAAAGCTCTTTCTTTATACTGGCAAGAGTGTGCTAAAGACCCAGGTAGTGACTTGGGCATTAGCACACACCATGCTAATTTCTTTACATGTTGCTCTAAGTTTCTGTAAGGTGTTCTAATTTAAACAGTCTTGATGATGCTTGTCAGAATACAAGAGAGCTTACCTTCAAAGGAATATTAACAGGTTAGAAGTGTGTCATTGGACACATGTTAGCAAGAAGGCACAGTGAGAAGAATCCAGATGAAGGATATTTGGGGTGCTAAAATGTTATTTATTTGCTCAAATGGTCATAAAAGTGTGAGCTTCAGAAAAACTAAGATTGGAAAAGGCTTTTGGAAATCATCTAATCCAGCCTCCTCACATTACAGATGAGGAGACTGAGGTCTGACGAGGTGAACCTGCTTTGCCATTGTCACCCAAGGAGCTGGGATTTGAACTCAGGTCATGTGGCTTCCACAGTGCTTTTTCCACTATACTGTACTTCCTCTTCATAACTCATTGCGATGAGTTGGAATATTACCTTCAACCACCATACAGATGTATCTTGACCCTCCTCCCCTTCTATTCCCACCCCACCTTTTCTAATCAAGCTGGTGAACAGTGATGCAATTTATGGGCATTCTCCCCAATGTTCTACACCTGAATTAAGTACACAGTACGCAGCAGGAGAGGCACCAAAATCAGTTTATTGGGAAACATTCACTTGGATACATTACACTGTAAAGACAGTGTAGATATAAGTGAACATTTTATAAGTTGCTGTACAAAAATACTATGTTTCTCTGAAGCCTATAACCTTTTTTTAGCGATGTTTCTTTAAACAGTACTATTCTCAATATTTTGTCTGCAAATAACAAAACAGTCTGACATTTTTAAAAATTTTCTTTCCTAACAGTTTCGACTGCATTGACTATGCTAGTGACATTTTAAAATGAAGTGGAAAGCCTTAAACTAGTATGTAGAGTTAAACACTTTTCAAATAGTAGTAAGAAGAAATGATGATGATAGGAAAGGATTTTTTTAATTAACTCACTTTAAAGATCTAGTTTGTGCAGGGAGACTGGTGATAGGAGAGCCTTGGTCAGCACAAGGTTGAGCAAGAAAGAGATATCCTTAATTGGTAGCCCTGCTTATTTTACTACTCATTCATTTCTCCTTAGTAGGAACTTTCAGACTGAAGCTCATTTTCCTGTTTAGGAATGACTACTTTGGGTCTATCATGACTGACTTCAAAATGTCATTTCTAAAAAAGATGTTCAGAGCCAAGAAACTTTCTAAACAAGCATTTCCATTCTCAGAAATACAAGGAGTTTGAAAGCCCCGCTTGTCTCCTGCTTCTGTCTGTCAATACCAAGGCACTGTTCTCTCATTTCCACAAACTTCCTTACAAATTAATCAAATGAGACATTTCATTAAGTTGGTTGGATAGCATACTGAAATAACCAGTCAACAAATGAAAATCCAGTCAGGCCAAGCATTTGGCATTATGTAGTTGAAAGAAACTAATTTCTGAATTTTTGAATTTGAAATGAGCAAACTCAAAATCAAGCAAGCAAAACCCCACCAAAATCTCTTTAGTTAAACCAGTGTATGTGTGTGTATGTACGTATATTTGTGTATGAGTATATGTGTAAATGCATAGATAGCATAAACATCATTGTCCACAGAAACATTTATATCTTGGATCCTGGCTATGTTCATTTTTGGGGATTTTCTTTAGAGATTGATGGGCAACTCCAAATAGTGTCCAAATTCAAGCAGCTCTCACCTACTTTATATGGCTGAATAGTATAGACTATGCCTCTAAATCACTGGTTCCTGATGGAATACTAGTCTCTAATCAACCAAAAATACACTAACATTACACATCAATGATAGAAGAATCCTAGAAAATCCTCATTAGACAAGAAAGCTAGAAAGGTAAAAGGAAAGAGCTGAAAAAAGAAAAGTCAAACAATATTCATCCTAAGATTATGTTACTTAAAATTCCCACTATTTCTACCAAAAAAAAAAAAAAAAAAAAAAAAAAAAAAAAAAAGGCAGAAGCAACCATAAGGACTCTACAAAATCAAACAAATAAATTTGATCCTATCTCTATAAAAGGTTGGCAGTGGACCACGCCCCCTGCCTCACAAATAGCACTAGCCTTCCTTTGGATTTTATGTGTCCAGAAAGTCATGTTTTAAGTGAGTTTTCTTCTTTCGGAAGGCTCAAATTCCTTCAATGTAATGTATATCCCCTTTTCATAAAATTTGTGCATGGGAGGTGGGGGGGAGGCAGAGAAAGGAAAGGAACTAAACTGGGACGGTGATTAGATGCCTAGACATTTAGCTAGAGAGCCAACCTCAAAGCTTACAGATTAAGGTTCCAATCCTATCTTTGATACACACTGGTTGTGATCCTGGACAAGTTCCTTAGCAATTTCTCTAGACCCTAGGCTACTTTTCAAGTTGCAAAGAAGAGGTTAATATGCATTGATACTGGGAATTTTCTTTCATGGGAATTCCCCATCTCAGTTTCTGTCTCAGTTAAAATGCATGGTGTATACAAAATCAATGACTTCATATTCTGAAAGACAGCTATGTAGTAATAGAAGTCATAAAATAAGACAAGAAAAGGAATAAGGATCCTCACAATAAGCCAAAGATATGTACTGAAAGCTATTAAATGCATTTTACTAGGTACAAACAGACTAACTTTTAAGAATCACAGCATTGATAGGGGCCACAAAAATCATCTAGCTAGTCCAACTCATGCTTCAACAAGAATATTCCTGTTCCCTGAGGTTCCTAGCAAGTGGTCATGTAGCTTCTATTTGAAGACCTATCATGATGATGGGGATATCCACTACTTATAGACCATTAGTTTTTTTGGTTAGCTCCCCTTATTAGAAAGATTCTCTTTTCAGGGCACCAAGATGAGCCAACAGGGGTGTAGCAAAACCATTCTAATCCCTCTTTCCATACATCTCATTAAATCTGCAAGATAGTGATTCAGCTAAAGCAAAACATATCTAGCATGGTTTTTGGATCCCTTTACCATTCTGATCATATTCTTTTACACAAATCCTGTTCAGCAATAGTCTCTTGAATGTGCAATATTTGGAAGCAAATACAGTTGTCTAGATGTGGTGTAACCAGAACACAGTTCAGAATTGCTTCTTCTCAATTGGGACACTTCCTCAATTAGTGTATTTTGGCATTATATATGCTTTTTGGTCAAGATAGTGAAATCACAGTCCCCTAAAATCTCCAATTTCTTTTCTGATGAGCTGGTTTGCCAGGATTCCCCAAGTTAGATAATTTTCTAGTCATTGCTGTTTCTCAGTACTTCCTGTCCCTCTATGTAGATGATGCTATTGACATCTGTTAGATACGTAGTTTGGGTTGTTTTTCTAGGTGTGATCATCAATTTACTCTCTACCCACAATCTCTTGATTAGCTTCCCTAGTGACCAACAGCACAGAACTTAACAATGTTTAGTTGGGTTTAGGGGCATAGTTTGCAGCCATAGACCAGAACAGAGCTAACTGGTCCATGTAGAAATTCAGTGCATAAACCTCTAGAGTTGTTAAGTCATTTGTGGCTTAAAAAGTACAGAAAATCCTTATTACTAGGAATATTAGACTTGGTGGCTTCCAGAGTTTATTGGTAGATACTATTGGTGTCTCACAAATCAATAGGGATGTTAACAAGGGGACTTGTGAGAAAGCCTCTGCCAACCTGTTAGTTAAGCATAATAAGCTTACCTGTACAAGCCTATGCAAGTTAAAGATGAATAAAAGGACTATCATTATTTCCTAGATTTCTTCCCCTTTAAACAAATTTCTGTGGGGGGGTGTGTTTCTTTTAGACCACATTATATGACTATGCTTGAACCCAGATTAAGTATGATATTTACTCTCTTTTCTTCCTCCCTTTTCCACATATACATTTATTTGGGGGGGGGGAGGAGAGCATGTTGGATGGGGCACATTCTTCTTATAGCAATGGTTTCACCTCTTTTCTGAAAATTTCAATTATTCAGCTTTGTGTAAGGTTACACTATTTATATTTCTAAGTATGCTCAGTACTGACAAGAGATGAAGATTTTATTCTCTTGAATTTTTACATAAGGATATTTTGTCTACATTTATAGAGCTTTATTTCTTTAAAATAGCTGTGTAGCAATCTCTAGCCTTCACATTTTGACTTAAATTTCATGTTTATCTGCTTGTCTTTTTTGGAGGAAGGATAGAATGAAGACTGATATTAAGTATACAATTGCATGACACAAGGAGTTCTGTGATAGCTTAAATTTCAAATTTTCAAAGTAGATAAAAATTTATACTGCCATATCTAAGGAAAGATCAAAAACAAACATAAAAAGCCTTTTTCTACTCTGGTATTTGCCACTATTCAGTGATTTTGTTTGTATAGGTTACCAACATCTAACCCTTCTTTCCAACTCCCCATGGTTACTAAAAGACAGTAGAAATTACTAAAAAACAAACAAAAAACCAACCTAAAAAAACAATTTTTGACAGGTGAGACGACTGATTGATTGGCTATATTCAAAAGGATGTCATCTGACAATCAATTTTTTTGGGGGGGAAACAAAAAGCATGTGATTGCTAAGTGTACAAAAAAAGGATGAAGGCTTACTTGATGTCAGTGAGCTCTCTTGGTTTCTGAAGGAGGCAAGATTAGTTTTTTATTGGATTTTCTTGAAAAAGATCATGAGGGACTTAAATCCACATTATGGATTTTTTGTCTTTTGTTTTGAAGCTTGCTAGGATGTCTTGAGGTTAGTCAATTATTTTGGAAGATGCTGTCACAGTTTTCTAAGCCCTAATTGGTTAAAAATGTTATTGAAAAGTGAAATAAACTAAAGGAAAGCAGTAATCCTGGAAGTTTTAGCTCCACTAAAGTTGTATAGCAGAGATAGGTGTTGTTTATTCAAGTTTGAGGATTCTGAAATCCTTTATATCTAAAATTCCTTCATGGTTGATTCATTTCTCTAAGTTAAGCATTGCTCTTTCCCTTTAGTCAGGATAAAACTTAGCAGATCCCCTCCAGTTAACACCACTGAAGTGAAAGCCATTGCAAAGTAGTCCTTTGTCAGGAAAGAAAAAAAGAAGCAATTTACATCATCCTCCATTTCTTTAACCCAGTACTTAAAGCTTTCTACAGTTTGGCTCCAAGCTACCTTTTTCTCCTCTTCTTCCCTTCATGTATTTTAGAGAGACAGGAACTAGATCTAGGGATGATTTCACTGATAAAGGGAACTCATGAATGAGGAAAATCCTATTCCCAAAGCAAGTTGGCACCTTCTCTGAAACATAAGAAAATAGATCTTCTTTTAATAATCACAGAGTTGCCTAGAAAGAGTACAAAGAGATTGTCATTTACACAGGATAGGGCTTCAGCCTAGTTCTTCTTGGACTAAAGGTCAGACTTCAAGCTACTATGTCAAGTTGCTTCTTACCTACTATATATAATTAAATGAGACTACTAGTTGTTCTTCCAGCTCAGCCATTTTTTCTGGCTTCCCTGAATCTTTGTGGAGTGCTATTCATGCTTGAAAAAACATACATTCCAATCTCTGTCTGCAAAAATTCATCTCTTTCTTTTAAGGCCTGGCAGTGCTTCTTCCAAAAAACTTTCCTTGATGCTGCTAGTTTTCCTCAACTTTTCCCACAATGTTATGTCTACATTTCTCCTTTGCCCCACTACAATTAATCTCCTAGCATAATTATTTGTGTAAATATCATGTTCTTAATCCCAGTTCCTCTAAGGTATGGATTATACAATTATTTCATCTTTGTTTCTTTTGAGCTTAGCATTATGCCATGTACATTGTAGATACTTAAAATATGTGTGTTCAATTTAAGTTGAATTCTGTTCTTTTCTTAGATTTTTTTGGCTAGGTTCATTAGTAGCCATAAGTCTAATGAAGAAGAACTACCTCGACTATATATTATAAAAAGAAAAATCAATGGCATTTTGGCTCAGAAATGTGGCCTATTATAAAATCCAAAGGAAGTGTTCCAGTTTTTTCAATGTCAGTCTGCCAAATTCTGAAAAGAACTTTAATTTTAATAATCTCTAAAAAACAACCACACACACAAAAAAGAGATCCATCTACTTGAACAATTTCATTTTACAAAGTGATTTGCCCAAGGTCACACAGTTCTTTTTTCTTCAAATTCAATGTTCTCTGAGCTTTACTTTGTTGCAATTAAAGAGGACACATAAAAAGTAAATCCTAGAGTCCCAGCTCTTCCATATATTAGGGTATGTGTTTTGCAGCAAACTACTTTTCCTAACAGGGATTCAGTTTCATTATCTATAAAATTAGGCAATTGAACCAGATGATATCTGATGCCTTTTAGTATCTATTATTACCAGATGTCTTTGAAAAACAACTTATTTTGAAGAGTACAGAAAATATAAGGCAGAGTTTTTTAACGTGGTATTAAACATCTCTCTCTTTCTACCCAACAAATCTCCATTTTCCCAATAATATTACATATGGAGGCCATATGTGAGCTTCTTCATCTGCAATTAAATAAACTGATTATTCCCCCTTCATATTCAACTAAAACTTCTCCAGTGAATTGTATAGTCATATTAGTCCAATAGTCCAAGTCACAACTATGAAGGAGGGACAATGTCCCCTTCCTCCCCATTCTTCTATCAATTTTCCCCTTTTACATCCCTCTCTTATCCCAAGTACCCCAAACTTCCCAGCTGATCTACAGACTCCTTTTAGAAGATGAATTTACCCTAAAATGATAATGATATAATGTTATCTTTGCAGAGTTTTCATTTCAAAAGAGGACTGACTAAAGGGAAAGAACAGTGCTTAACTTAGAGAACTGAATCAACCATGAAGGAATTTTAAATATAAAGGATTTCAGAATCCTCAGTAAGATGGGATAGAATAGGCTTTCCTGGTACTCCAAAAATAATCTTGTAGGCTATTATCTTCTTTATATAAGGTATGTCCTCTTTGAAATAAATTCAATACCTAATAACATGGGCCAGTATTATATAGATCCCAGTTGGGAATCTGCATTTTGGCGGTGTAACCTCAGCTCTCTAGGCCTCAATTTGCTCACTAGTCAATTTAAGAAGGTTGGATTAGATGACGTCAATGGTCCCAACCAGTTTTGTGATTCTTTGACATGGTCAATCTATTTGGAGGGGAAGAGAAGGCCAGGGGTGGGGGTGTTCCAGATGTGTAATTTCATCAGTGTAGGAAATTACGAGTATGAAAATTCAGAACATTTTCCACTGAGAGGAATCTATAACTAACTACTCTATAATTTACACATTTAGAGACACTTATACACTTAAGAGAGATGCCTAGAACACTGAGAGGTAAATGAATTCTAATTAGGGTCCTCTAATTAGAATATGTTTTAGGCAACACTTGAACCTAGATCTCTGTCTCTAAAGCCAGCCACTTTATCACACTCTTCACTCTCACTCTATATTTGGGAAAATTGTCAGAAAGACAGATTTACAGATTAGAACTATGATTCATTACAATTTGCTTCTGTGCATTAAGAGTCTAAAAACACATGTGACATGTAATTTTATAGCTAGGACCAAGTTACTTTGGGTAAAGAAAGAAGACTTTTTTGGGGATTGCTTTCAAAGTCTGCCGTACATTCAGAAGCCTGGAATCTTTGAGGACGAATTCTTTTTCTTTGAGGAGAGAAGGGACATTTTGGGAGGTGGAATCATTTGCTGGCAATTCCAGTTATCAAGTTAGGGTACATTGTTTTCAATTAAATGCCAACTCTAAGGAATGACATGACAAGTTTTCTTGTGTCCTCTGTTTTATCAATTGTCCCTGAGACCTATCTTCTCTCTTCATCTGGGGAAGTCAAAATAAAGATGTTTTAAGTGACAGCAGGCAGAAATCACTCAGACTTCCAGAGGAGCCACTTAGAAGAGAATAACAGTTATTTGGATGTATAAGTTCTGTGTTAGAAAAACAAAACACAGTACTTTAAAGTCATTCCTCAGAAAGCATCCAATTTAGCAAAATTCTCTGCTTTAATATGGTCATGGAATCACCAAATTTCAGAGCTGGAAGAGATCACGAAAGGCTTAAAAAGAACCCTGTCTACAATTTGGTCAATGTCTTTTCTAGTATCTTCTGGTTGAAGACTTTCAGTGATACAGAAGTCCCTGCCTCCTGAAACAATCCTCCCCATAATGTCTTTTTTTTTTTTTTTTATTAATTTCTAGCCATTGTTCCTACTCCCCCCGCCTCCAGCACATGTGAATAAGTTGAATCTTGATTTCCTAATGAGACTTTTCTGGGATAGATCTAATTGTTAGAGAGTTTTTGCTGATGTGGGGTTTATTTAGTCTACCTCTGCACATCCCATCTACTCCTCCAAGTTCTGTCCTGTGGGATCAAGTAGTAGTTCTTTGTGACAACCTTTCAAGTATTTGAAAAGACAGGACTCCTTCTAAATTTTCCATCCTTTAGGCTAAACATCCTTAGTTTCTTCAATCAGTTCTCATATAGCTCTTCATCATGCTGGCTGCCCTCCTCTTGACAGCTTGTGAGAAACTTTTTCCTAAAATGTACTGCTCAGAATTTTATACAATACTCCAGAGATGGCCTAAGCTGGGCAGGGCACAAGTAGGACAATCACCTCTCCCCTCTTAATGCTGCCTAAGGCCATTTAACTTTCTTGTCAGCCATTTGAGCAATAAGCATTTATTAAGTGCTTACTATTTGCCAAGTACTGGAAAGAAGAGCTTTAGGGATTTGAATTAGATGATCAGGGAAAACAAATCAATTTCTAGTTATAACTGTCACCTTTAAAGTATTATGGTAAAAGTAAATAATACATATATATACATATATACGTATATGTATATACAAACGCATATACATATGTGTATACAAATATAAATGTGACTTCTATATCTATTCTAGAGCTATATCTATATATCTCCATATGACTATATATCTCTCTACAAAGTATCTCAAAAGGTTTAAGGCAGTTATAAGCCATAAAAGTTTAAAACTGCATTTGGGGACACCTTGTTCTAGAGTCCATGTTCTTTTTTTCTTCCCCACCCAGGGAGTAGGATAACAAAATAAAGAACTGATGTATTCGAGCTGCTGTTATGCTGCTCTATTTAATAAGATGTCATGCTCAAATTTAAAAGAGCAACTATGATGGGATCCCCCAGGTGCCTTTATTCAAATGCAAAAGGGTTGGCCCTACAGGGTGAAGTTTCAGAGAGCTGGATTAATAACAGCCAACCATGTTAGTACAATCCTGTTCAAATATTCCACAAACACGAATGAGGTGATGCCATAAGAAGAATTGTGCTGTCAGTCATGGAAGAACATCAGGATGAAATGCTATCCTTCACAGTTCTTCTGACGTAAAATAGATGAATTTCCAAGCTCTGAGACTTTTTTTTTCTCCCCTAGTAAATGAGGAAATGAAACTAAAAGATCTCCAAGAATAACACATCCAAGGGAACTTGAAAATTACCTACTTAGAACTCCTTTTACAGATAAAGAAACTGAACCCCTCAAAAGGTTAAGTAATTTGTTCTGTATGAACCCAAGCCTAATGTCAGTCTCTTAATTCCCAGGTAAATGTTCTTTCTAAATCATGATACTTCCTACCTTTCAGCTTTGAAATTCTACATTATTCTATTAACCAATGACTAGAATTACCATCCTATTTTATTTGTTCCTAGCTAAAAACAAATTCAAAATTGATTCCAAAAATCTGGGAAAAGGTCTAATTTATTGGGTCATTCCCATGTGTCAACTGACAGATACTTGATTTTCCTCCTACACCTCTTCAGAACATGAAAAAAAAAAAAAAAAAAAAATTAGTCTAGCTATTTCCTTCCGGCTGTTTCAACCTCCAAAACCTTGGAGGTTAAAAATCTGAGTTTCAAGCTTCTTTTGTGTCCAATTTTATTAGCTATTTTCACTAAAACTTCCTGAGCCAGACCATTATGAAGTCAATACATATTAATCTAATTTAAGAGCCATATGGAAGAGTGACCATTTAAACCTAATCTTTTAATTTTCTTATGTCATTTTTCATGGCTTTACTTGAATTAAGTAGTTAGAATATCCTAAGTCATATGAATGAGACAAACTTATTTTACAATCAACTCTAATAGCTCTATTGGCTGATACATTCGGCTTATGTTCAGAAGAAAGAAAAACAATCTGATCTGAAGCATTAATTCAAAGCATTGTTGTTTATAAACATGTTCCCCCCTTCTCCCACTATAAAAAAGCAAACCAAGTTCCATGTTTATTGTTACTGAGACTTAGCCAATTGACAAAAGGACTTCACTGACACTATTTTGGTGTTTTATCCCCAGCAGGCAGATTTAATTCTTGAAAGGGTAAAAAAAAAAATCCCAAAACTAAAAACCGACCTCCTACCCTAAAACAGGCTTGTTATTTAGCCAACTGGCTTCAGCCCACAATGGTGCAATTGAAAGAGAAAAGAAGCATGGAAAGAGACTCAGATCCCCACTCCATTGTTTTTCTAAGGCTGCTCCCATGGGTGAGCCTCAAAGCTTCCCCTCCAAAATGCAGTGTCTTGCATGCTTCTAGGGATATTAACAAATGGGTCCCCCCACCTCCCCCCCCCACCTTTTCCCTTTCTTCTTAAAGTGCAAATGTGAAGAAGGAGAAATAAAAGTACTAGATCTAGAGCCAAGAGTGTGGATGTGGAATTTTATTTACAGAAACCTTTTCAGCTAAGAGCTGGATTCCTTTTGAGGGTGAGTGATAGAGCCCAAGTGGAGATGGGGGAAGAGAAGGTAGAAGGCTTGCCCAACCCACCTCTTCTCATGAATTGTTTCATCGGTAGCTTTTTCACATGAAGAAAAACAAAACAAAATAAACCACAATTCAGCGAATAGCACGAGCTCCATATGCAAACAGAGGGCAACCACTAAACTTGTGAGTATGTTGGTCCAGAGTCCTTTATTTCATGAACAGTGTTTTAAAGTCAGTGAAGAACTCTGTGCCTTTTTTCTTGATTTTTGGCTTGTAAGCCAAGGAGAGCAAGCAGAACAGTGGCTGGCAGCCTCCAACTTAAACACCAAGGAGAAAGGAAGGTAATTTAGCCTCGGCCACGCTGTGCTAGCTCGACAGCACACTCACTTCTGATGACCTGAACAGAAACGCGCTTACTCTACAAAGACAAAAGATCTGAAGGAAGCTCATAGCAACACACTTGTCAGCTGAGGAGGATCCTGGAACTTACAAGGTGAGGCTGCCAAGTAATTACAAGGGAAGGGGAGCATAAACCCTGTACAGACACCTGACATTGGATTGGAAACGCCAAGTGGAAACAGAACTGGTCAACATCTTCATTTATACATAATTTACAGTATTCAGTTCAAAATAAAAATCACAAGAAAAATACATCCGTTTCTGCTATGCCTTCTCCCACCCCCCCACCCCACCCTTCCCACATAAACAAACAAAAAAAAGTGGTTTCTAATTAAAGATATAATTACCACCACTGTCTATATTTTGGTCTAATTCTGAGATCTGGACTTGGGATAGTTACAACAGTAGGAATAGCAATACTTGGAATGCAATTTACCAAAAGATCGCCAGTGTTTGCAGTCATATATCTTGATCTCTTCATGTCCAAGAGGTTAAAGGAATGCTGAACAGGTTTGGGGGTGAGGGTGGGATGGTGGTGGGGTGGCGTGTGAAAGCTTTTGGCTAAACCTGACTTGGCCGTCTAGGGCAAAACCCAATTTCTTCTGCCAAGCATACACTACCAACAAAACATTCTACTCTCCCTTAAGCCTTAGATCCTTTCCCAGTCTACTGCCTCCAGCTGAGAACATTTCAGTGGTCCATCTCCACATGGTGATGCATTAAGAAAAGAAAAGAAAGAGATAAACATATTCATCAGGTCTAAGGAAAAGGGTTTGGGGAGTACTGGTTTGGGAGGCCATTCCTAGTGAGCACAAAAGAGAGGACACCAGGTGACAATTAACTAGTTCGGTTACACTTGAACTTTTGGTCAAGCTAGGTAGGGATTGATTCCAGCAAAAATGAGGCTTTGTGGCAACTAGTTCACATTGACGCTAATGCTATTGAAAGTGGGTTCATGAGAAACCAGTGAGGAAATGGGAACTGGGAGGAACTTGCCAAGAAGTATCTCTGGAAGGCCATTTCCTTTCCTTATTGTTTCTAGGGGAGAAGGGGAAAGGTGAGGGTTAAGGACTGGCAGGTCCCTTTTTTTGCAAATTAAAAAAAAAATCATATTGAAGGTTAACTCCTCTGGAATGAAAACGTAGATTACTGTATGAAGGTTACAGAACTGCATCTGCTACTGGGTCACGGCTACAGGTCTATGAGCTGATCCACCAGCAGCAAAGACCTGGCTAGGTTGGGAAGACTGGACTCAGAGCTCCCACTGCTGTTTCTAGAGTGCCCACCTGGAAGTGGAGAGATAGGAATTCAGTACAGAACACAAAGGGTTAAGGTTTAGATGTGCAGAGCAAGCAACCAAGAAAAAGAAAAAAAAAAAAAAAAAACTAGAAGCAGTAAAAAAAAAAAAAAAAATTTGCAAGCTATTTGTTATAGGTTAGAATTTGCAAGAATCAAAATTAACTATTTCCTACCACCCATCATTCTTTCTCTCAGACCCCTCCCCCCAAACAGCCACAAGACAGCCCATGCATTATTCTGTTAAAGGCAGGGCAAAGCTACCAGCAAAAGTAATTTCCATTTTTTGGCAGAGAACAAGAGGCTGTACCCTAACATTTATCCCACCAATCAAGTTAAATTAAATCATTTTTGTTTGAGGAAGGACTTAATTCAATACAACTTTTATACACAGGGAGAAACATTAAAACAACTAAATAAATCTGACAACTTGGCATAGCAGAGAGATCTAATTTTTTTTCATACTATTCAAAATAGAAAGGACTTCAAGTATAAGTCCTGAAAATGTAAGTGGATCATTGCACAAGGGATGACCCTCTTTAAAAGGAACATTTGCTAAGTTTTTTTTTTTTTTTAATAAAATCTTTCTCAAAAAGAAATTGAAAAATGTGATTACAGAGATACATTTCTTTAACTCCAATCTCTCTGCCCAACTCATAAAGAACACATAATTCAAAGAGCCTTTAAACATTTATTTCTAGCAGTTTGAGACATTTCTACATAATCTGTTCTCAGCCTCTTCTCTTTGCCTCCTCCTCTCTTACCTTGTGAGTTTTTGGATATCAACACGGGAATGGGGTCAAACTCATCTTCTGCCACCTTTTCGGGGCCCTCAGGAGCATCAAAACCTGAGATGAGATTACTATCTTCTGCAGCATGAGGTAGGGATGGAAATAAAGAAGCAGAAAGAGCAGAGATAGATGTTAGCTCAGAAAACAATGTTAGAAGACACGTAATTCCCATTAATAGGGTTAGGACTGTTTTTAGAAGAAGGTGAAAGTACTGCCTTTTCTGAGTTGAAATTAGAGGTGAAGTTCATAAGGAAGGGAAAGTGTCAGGAAGAACATACTGAGAAAACAGGTCACTCTTGTGACATCCAAAGAAAGACTCTTTGGATTTAGGGATAGAGAAAGAAAAGGCATAAAGCACATTTATCTCAACCCTAGATGCTCAGTTTTGTAAGAAAAAACTGGTTATTATTTCTTTATTGATCATGGTTAAGAAATTAGAAAGGGAAAAAATGTAATTACTACTACAATGCCTCTCTCTCTCTCTCTCTCTCTCTCTCTCTCTCTCTCTCTCTCTCTCTCTCTCTCTCTCTCTCTCTCTCTGTCTCTCTCTGTCTCTCTGTCTCTCTTTGTCTCTCTCTGTCTCTGTCTCTCCCTCTCTGTCTCTCTCTGTCTCTCTCTCTCTCTGTCTCTCTCTCTTTCTCTCTCTCTTAAAATTTTAAGGTATCTTATAAAGCACAATAGTTTCTGGATATAGACACTCCTCTCTCCTAAAACTTCCTTCCTTGAAAACTAAGAAAAAAAAGACAATTAAAAGCAACCAATAACATGACCACATCTAAGGATGTATATTACTATTTTGTTCTTGTGGTCACTGTCCAAAAGGATAAAGGTAAGTTTCATTATCTTATACCAGCAACTTTCCCCCCCTCCAAACCCATGGAAATAAACTCTTTACTATCTTTATGGACAAATAGAGGGCTAACTAATGATGAGACTTAGAGCCAGGAAAACGAATTAGTGGCTTAAGATCCAAATACTACCTAGCAACTTGCACAAAATACTTCTGAAATGACTCAACTGGGTAGGCATTTCTCATTCTAGAGAAATTATCCAAATGACTTAAGATTCTCTGAGTGGATTGAGGGGGAGGGGATGTAGGGAGGGAAAGGAGAGGAGAGTGAATATATTTATATGCTAGTTCTCATCCAAAAGGGAATCTATTCATGTACAGTGGGAAGGCAGGTAAAAGTCATGTAAATTTATTCCTCTCAATTCTAATTAGTGCTTCCACACCAGCACATCCCAGCTGGGCCCCCATTTTACAAGGGATGCTGCTCTGTAATTGCTCATTGCTGCTGATGGGCTCATCTGAAACACTGTCAGGCTTAATTGTTTAAATAGGCAACTTGCTCAATAAAAGCAAAATCTTTTAAACACTGTCAAAGACAAAAAAACAAAACCTCAGCTTGTCACTGTTAGATGAAGACTTTTTTTCAGAAATTTCTTTCATTTAGGAAGAAGGGCTTTAGGAGTCTGAGTTTTTTTTAATTCAGAAATATCACTGCTTCAAAGAGGTAATCTTCACAACCATGTGTCCAAGAGCCAAAGTGATCAGGAAATAATTTTTAGTGTCTTAGTGATCCCTTTTCCCTCTGTGCTATTGTTTCATCACATAGATGATGAAATGGGAGTTGGGAAAAGAAAAGGGCCAAATCCAGAAATTTGATGTTAGATAAAGATCAAAATTATCTAAGTTGTAGACTCAGACCCAAAGATACATCTTACATGAGAAACATAAATGATTATCCTTCCAGAAGACTATAAACACCTTGAGAGCAAAGATTATCTTTTGGTCTTTTCTGGATGTCTCCCGACCAATGCTTAGTAGAGAGTCTTCAAAATAACAGGTGGTTAACAAAAGCTTAAAGGGGAATGGAATTTCCTACAGTAAGGAAGAAGCACTGAACTACCAGCACTCATAAACAGCCCTGGATTTAAAATCACCTAAGTTTTAGAGCAAATGAATGTTACCATAGAAACAGTCATCAGTGGTGAGAGCTTTACAGGTTTCCCAAAGAAGACATACTCTAAAACCGAAGAATAGGAATCAGGCCAGTCTGACAATTTTTGAGATCTGAGAAAACTTTTAAAAGACAGAATCTCCTTCGTGTCTTCCATATTGATCTCTCAATTTCATAACAGAGAAGATTTATTGTATTTTAATGAAACAAAGTAACTTAATATAAGGATCACTTCTTTATTGAATGAGGATTGTTTTCATGATTGGTTTGTCCTAATCTTATATTTTTTAATGCACTAAAAACATTATTTTGAGAAGGGTTTCACCAGAATGTCAATGGAATGAAAGACATAAAAACACCTAGGTGTTCTGTAAGGCCCATTTTAATTCTAATATTTTATGTTCTCTCTTCCAAGGGTTCTTTTCCTGATCTGACAGTATATGTTCTAGGTCTTTCAGTTTTAACATTCTGTGTTCTTTGTCCTTAAAGGGAATAGCATTAATTGAAATTTAGAAGATTTGGCTTGAATCTTGGTCCTATCTTTGTAAGAATGAATGAGGTGTACTATGTAATTCCTAAGGTTCCTTTTAGCAGAATGATTTTAAGGAAACCTTGACATTCTGATATTCTAGGTTCTAAGTATTTTTCAATTCTAACATTCTGTATTTTGTATTCTCAATTCATTTTATGTGCTGACATTCTGTAATATTAAAAAATAAAAATGTATCAATGATGTTATATAAGAATCCAAAAGGCCTAGAATGCACAAATCCATTTTTTATGCATAGATATATCAAATTGAAGAGGGATTTCCTAAGGATGATGAAATTCTCTAGCTGTTCCTGCTTAAGAATGACATTTTGCAGACTGTATCAAGTCATGGAATACTGCAGGGCCTCCTCATGGGGGTTTATGGTCTTTCAAAAGAATTGGCCTAATAATACACACAGAAAAAACTAAATTTATGAAGAATGAACATTGTTCACACTATGATGTGCAGCTGGGTTGACAGCTCATTGAATTAGCCTATTAGTACATGCAGATTGATACTGAGCTTGCCAAAAAAAGTAAGCAGAAGTAGGAGAACTCAGGCTAGGTTGCATTTAGGGAAATGGCACAGAGCTTTCAATGATCCCTGTTGTTGTAAAAGCCCATATTTCTCATGGTGATACCATATGGTTGCAAACCACAGAACACTACATACTCAGAAAGATAATGACTACATTTGACTCACAGGCTAATGGAAAGATGCAAGGTGGGTGTAAGCAGGTTGTAGCGTGTTATCAACAATGGCTTGTGTTTCATAAATGACATAATTTAAAGCATATTGACCAGAAAAGAAGGTGGGTCAGTTATGTATCAAGATCAAAAACTAACAGATGGACAGTTTGAATGTTGTACTGGAATCTATTAAACATTAAAATAAACAAAAGGAGGCCTACCACATATAAGATGAAACCTATGCAAAGAATTTATGGAAAGATAGGAAAGAATTACAAGGGGATGAGATATTATGGCCTGGTTGTGATTAACATTAGTGGACTGAACACTTACAAGAAAGAGATTCACACTGACAATGTTAACTATAAAATAGTAAAAGCCCCTATTAAAAAGCCTTGGTGCAATCTGCTGGTAAAGAGGGTTAGCTTGAGCTTGCTTCTTCTAATAGAATTTAAAGGGAGCAGTTAGTGGCACAATGGATAAAGCACTGTCAGGGGAACCTGATTTCAAATTTGGCCTCAGACACTTAACAAACATTTCCTAGCAACCTTGGGTAAGTATTTAACCTCAGTTGCCCTACAAAAACAAACAAATAAATAAGAAATTAAAGGACTAGGCCATGCTGGTTCATGGCCTTAGTAAGGATTTTCTCTTTCTTGACATCAATTTCTCCTCTTCCCAAGAATATAGTTACTCAGGATGAATCTGATTTAGGTTCTAATATAGAGCTGAGAGATGACAGGCAATTTGGCAAGGCAGTGAATAGAGTGCTGGACCTGAAATCTGGCTTCAGATACGGCAAAGCACTTCACCTTATTTGTCTCAGTTTCCCCATTTGTAAAATGAGCATAATAATAAAATTTATTTCCCCAGATGGTGTGAGAATGAAATGAGAATTGCTTCTTTGTCTCAGTACTTGGTTCAAATTCACCTCAAAATTCAAGGAATTTTGTTAACTTAGGGGAATGTGGGAGAAAGAAAGAGTTTGGGGTTGATATCTTTATTCCAAGCTATCTTTCTGTTTTGCTGTCCAAAAGTGTGAGTTGGACTTAAAGAGAATTTCTTAGTCTTGTGAGAGAAAAGGGGTGTAGTGGGGTGGGAGGTCATTTGTTAGACTCTATTACCAAACTTCTAACCATTTGTTTTGTTCCCTGTGCCTCAGGTCTGACCCCAATCATTTGGTCCATAATCCTATGATGTCATTTATTCTGGGCTATTCTTTGTTCTGTTATAAAAGGGGAACTGTCCTCTTCCTTAGGGTTTTTAATATTAATGGAAGAGATCCCTTCACCTATTACTTATCCATTACTTAGCATGCCCTTGCTAAGAAATGTTATCTTGCTTGGAAAGTAAGAATGGTCAATGAGGATTTTTGAAGGATGCAATTATACATTTTGTTTGGAGGAGGAGAAATTGTTCCCTTGGTATTCACTAAAATACTTTATTATGTAAAGTATATATAAGCCAGGTCTGTCCTGGTTTGCCTAGGGTCTTGTTTCCTCATCTAAAAAAATGAAGGAATTGGACAAGGAGATCACTGGAGTTCATTTTCAGAAGTATACTCCTAGGCTCTCAACTTAACACAATAAATTTTTTTTAAATTTTATTTTGCTGAGGCAATTGGGGTTAAGTGACTTTCCCAGGGGTCACACAGCTAGGAAGTGTTAAGTGTCTGAGATCAGATTTGAACTCAGGTTCCTTTTTCAGGGCTGGTGCTCTATCTACTGCGCCACTTAGGTGCCCCTAAATTTTTTTTTAAAAGAAGTTTTAAACCAGCTATATGTATTTGAACTTATTTGAGCTCATTGAACTTAGAGCTGGAAGGAATTTTAGAATCCACCCATTTTATAAATGAAGAAATTGAGGCACACAGAGTGACTTACAGTCACATGTGTAGTTAAATAGCAGAACACTCAACCCTCAGATTCCAAAATCTAGAACTCTGTCAATAGACCATGCTACTATCTTTTTCATTATTTTAAAGTCATAACCCATTTTAGTTAACAATTATTTACAAATATTTCTTTAAAATTCTGGTAGTTCTACCAACCCCTTCCCATCCCTTGTTAGATTGAATCACTGAGGTTTTCTACATGGAATGAAAGTGATAAAACAAGCTAACAAGGAAACAGTGGCACAGATAATCTTTCAGGAAAAACTCCATCCTCCAGTCATTCTCTCCCTCCCCTCCCTGGACAAACAGGAGCACATGCCATATCAAATGTTTACCTTTATGAGCTGGAGCAGAAATTGCCATGGGAGTGAACTCATCTAGAAGGTCAGTAGCTGGGTTAGAAAGCAGAGAGGAATCAAGAAGGGAATCTTCCCCAGGGAGAGAATCTGAGTCCAGAAGAAAGGAATGCCGGGAGCATGAAATAGCATATATAATAGGAGAATGGGATTAGACTGTCAACTTTTAGGTTACTGGTTTTACGCTCATTCATACAATTCACAACAGCAACAACAACTACAACAACAAAATCCACGTCTAAACAACACTACCAAACAACATTTATATAAAATTTTAAAATTCTACAAAGAATTCTGCATAGTGTTCTAAAAGTCTTAGTGCAGTTTTAAACAATTGTTTAATAAATGCCTTGTCATTCATTAGTGGATAAACATAGAAGACTTTTTCTCCCAAAGCCATCAACTTTCTTTAGAACATGAACTGAGGTCCCAACCCATCCATAATTGTCATCCCTTTATCAGGAATGCTACTCAATGACAAACCTTCTCTATGTCCTGTTTTTAAAGGCGTAACATTAAAGTATCAAACCCAACATTTATACCTAGATTGAATGTAGATCATTTTCTGCCTCTATCCTTTCCACAAAACAAATTTCTATTTTAATCAGGCATTTTCCATGGTTCTATATTAGGTGACAAATTCAGTGCTTTTCTTGCAAGATTTCTCAACTCTGTATCAAGGGCACAATTATATTGAGTATTTAAACAAATTCTAACTCCTCATCCCCCCCCCCCAAAATTACATTCAAAATTAATTTTTAAAAAATGTATGTGACTACAGTCACATTTCAGATGTACACTTTTAGTTATATCTACTTCAAGAGCAAATAAAATTGCTCTAATATATTCACAGTGATAAAGATTTGCTTTTTTCCTCATAAGGTTGTACCAACTAATGGTGTTCCACACAAAAATCACCACATCATAACCAAACTCCTATAAGATTGTAAAAACCTGAAGTAATGTTGCTAGGTCAGTCACTCATTCATTTAGAAGATAGTTTGTATGGAGTTAATTGCCTTTTACAATGCTGATTCACCTGCTCATATTTTTGTAATCCTAGTTAATAATATTAAGATAGGCTATGCCTGAAGAGAAAAGAATAGTTTGACTACTTAGTTAACTAGGAAAAAAGAGAGCTGCTTTTTAAGTTTCATAAGAAAGCTAAGGAAAACAGTAGTATGGAATTACTACAATAAACAAAATTTATCCTTCATATAGCAAGCAAGTTACTGAACATCCATAAGCTAGAAATGAGAGCACAATTAATAGCGGCTACTCTTGTGGACAGTAAAAGGAACCAAAAAATCACATCCTTAATTTGATTTAATGTGGGTGGGAGATAGACTGGCTCTCCTCATTAGAAGGAGCTTGGGTGTATAGATAGGACAAAACCCCCAAGCTGACTAGTCTTATCTTCATGACCAAATACTCTGATTTGAGGAGAAATTTACTAACCTGTCCTGTTGGAAGTGACAGAGTCAGTCTGAGATGGGAGGCGCTGGGGCATTGGGGGCTCCAGTCCTGGTATGAGACTTTCAACAGCAACATCAACTTTTCCTTTGGCAGCAGTGTTAAAAAAAAAAAAAATCAAGGAAGGGGGAAACATTATAGGAGCCAGAGGAAAACTGAAAAGAACTGGAATTACAGAGGAATGAAGTTCAAATTCCAGTTTTGCTATTTATTAGCTGTGTAATTGTAACTCATTTTCCTCTTTAGATCTGTTTTCCCATATATAAAATGAGGAGTTAGATTAGATGGTCTTCAAGGTCCTTCTCAGTATGAATCCTATAATCTTATGAGAAACCAGGACAGTTAATCACTGCACAATAACAAGCCTGTGCTCAGAAGTTTAGTCAGTGGGCCCAAGAACTATGTCACAGGAAGAAAAGCTTAAGAGTATCTGGAAATGTTTAAATCTGAAAAGAAGTAGGAATTGGTAGCAATCTTCACTCTTTTTTGAGGTCTTCACTACTTTAGACATTATATTTTCATTTATGTATATTGCCTTATGACAGATCTTTGATTGTTATTTAATTTTTATGTCAATCTCTCCAACCAGATCATAATATCCTTGACTGAAATTTCATGTCTTTTATAACTCTGTCTCCCTCACAGTATCTAACATAGTGCTTTGCAGAGTGTACATATTTATCTTCTAATAGGTAGGTATGTTATTCTAAAGTATCATTCCTCCTTTAAAGTTTTCATCTGGAATAGTTTGGTGCTGAAAGTGGCAGAAACATTACTTCTGCATAAAGACAAAAGAATTCTATTAATTAGTTAAGCATGTAAGTTATTGTCTTTTTATAGGTAAGCAGTTTGGCATTTGAAAGGGATAAGAAAATAATTTTTGTTTAATAAAAACAATTATAATTTGTGCATAAAAACACAGTTTTCATCTAGGCTATTGGTTGCAAAATGGACAGAGAATAAACTGTAGCATAAATATAAGGACTTAAATAATCCTATGAAGGATGCAGCATCATGACATGTTCAGAATCAAAACATGTCTGTTTGATGGTTCAAAAGGAAGAAAAAAAAATTTTTTATTAAAAACAGTATAAAAACACAGTTGCCATTGCCAGAGGCACAGCTTAGGAGATTATGTATTGCTGAAGCTTTAGGATACAGCAGTTTTTAAACTCATTTGCATGGAACCCTTAAGACTTAAGAGGTCAAAAACTTGCATAGTGAAAAAAACATATCTGTTTAGACATTATGAGATCATTAAATATGGAGAAAGATAATTGGTAAGTTTTTATCTCAAAAGTCAAAACTGAATAACAGTTTGCTCTTATTAATGCTACTGAAAGAAGTAAAGAGGAAATAGAAGATAAAAAAAATGATAAGCAAAGACTAAAGAAACAGTAGGGGAGAGCAAAAAAAGTCAGCTCTTCTTTTTCTTGGTGCTCTGAGAAGTGGCAGCTGAAGCAACTGACTGACAGAAAACTTCAGATAAAAGATTCCAGATGGGCTGAGGAAAAATTAGAGCTCATTGGACAGGAGTTATTGCTCTTCAGTGCCACCTAAATTTTGAGAGTGGTGAGTCCTTCTAAAAGTGCATGTAGTTTTCTACCACCAGGGAAAAAGAGAGGCTGGCAGTTGATCTGCTCAGAGCTGTTTGGTCAATGGAGCATCCTGGTGAGTAAATGGCTGTTTGGGCTTGTCTGTATTGCCCAAAGAGAGCCAGTAAGGAATTATGTATTTTTCTAGCTTAAAGGAAACTACTAGCTAAATTAAGAGTATCATACTTTCTCAGAATCTTTTAAAGAATAATCTTGAACTGAAAAAAAATTATAAATGCTCTACTGGTTCAAGAATAGGAAAAAAGTGGTGTAGTTGAGCTGGAAAGTGGGAAAAAATAAAAGGAGAACAGTATATGCAGTTCATGTAGTATAGATGCTCCTAAATGGAAAATTATCGAAGCCTGCTGTCCAGAGAATTAGTTAATTCAAGCACATGGATTTTCCTCCTTATGCTAGGTTTCTATAAGTCTGTGACTACTGTCTCCAAAAGTTAATTAGGTGTGATCCTAGTTAATGTGTGAATTGCAATATGTTTCTAATTCCTGAATTTAAATTAATATGAGCATCTTGTATACACATACACACATACATACAAATTTTGTCTTACTAAAACATTGAGAATGAATGATATGGCACATAGGTAGGGGCTCAAGAACTAAAATGATGACTACAGAGAGTATATTCCCCCACAACAAGGTCATTCCTAGGACTCTGAGAGTATGTGAATGGGGTAGGGGGTCTCTTCTCTGGAAACTCAAATCTGCCAGGGTGAGGACAAGTTGGCAAAAATGAGACAACAAATAGATGTCCCCTTGACCTGTATGAGCAGTGATATAGCACTATATGGTGATCATACAAAATTTACCCCATTTACCTATACTATACACATATATGAAATACTTTTCATTTAAATGGAATATAGTCAAGGAGTCAGAAAGAATAATGAAAATCCATAAACACTTGGCTATCTTGACTAAGTATTGTCATATAGAGAAATTATTTTACCTAGGGACCAAACTATATTTATGTCTTAATATAAGAACCAGGCTTATAGGTGAGGATTACAAAATTTTTAAGCTAAAATGCTGGATGGAATCTAATAAAATGAAATGAAACAGGGATAAATAAAAAGTCTTAAAGGGGATACATGGCTAGACAGTAGTTTCACTGAAAAGGATATGGAGATTTGATAGACTGCAAACACAACATCAATCAACAGTATCATATAGCAGCCAAGAAAAGTAATAACAAAAAATAATAAGGCTTCAGTAATAAAAGTATGGTATTCAAAAAGAAGGATGTGACAGATAGCCCAAAGGGATTATACCTTGATCAGACCACACTTTATAGTACATGTGTTTACAGATGTGCACAGAGATTGGTCCACATTCTATGTATATTTATGATTGGTTTTTGATCCATGGGTAACATTTTAGGAAGACCATTGATTAGTTGAAGAATATCTAGAAGATTAAACAGTATTAAAATGATCTTATGAAGTTCAGAATAGATGAAAGATGTTGATCTTAATGAAGAAAAAGTTTGGGGTGGGGGATATACTAACTTTACATTGAGTAAATATTAAATATTAAATAAGTGATTAAAATCATAACATTAAAAGTTTCTTGCCTAAAAATATTATTTTATATATAAAAGCATTTTCACAATGCTTTTGCTTGTAACAGTGTGTTTAAAAGATTGGTAGTACATTAATTTCATTTCGTGGATGGAGAAACTGAGGTTCAGAAATTTGCTAAGATAACACAGCCAGTAAATGAAGGAGCTGGGCTTATGCCCAGTCTGCTTTCCATATGCTATAGTGGCCTTCCATGCTTTATTAGATTTTACCATAGCTCAATAAAACACTGGGTATCCTAAGCAGCTTCCTAATTTTTTTTTACATAAAACTCTTGAAACACAAAAGCATGCAACCCACAACACAACAGTGACAGAAAGGGAAGGTTTTATTAGTTTTATTATTATTATTATTACCATTCACAGCATCTGAAGTGCTACCAAAGGGATCTGCCAGAGGTAAGAGGTCAGGAAGGAGAAGTGAAGTACTGGGAGATTTGAGCCCCTCGATAAGCTTTTCTGGGTTAGAGAGAAAGGAAGGAGAAAGGAGAAAAATCAATGAAACAACAAAAGTAAAACTTGTCATTTCTCAAGTTTAAAAGATACATCAAAGTTTCTTCAAACTGAGGGGAAATCCTAGCACATAGGAACATCACTAATAACAGAGTAACCATGAACAGAAATCAGTGAATCAAAAAAATACAGTTTGAAAGAGAGAAAATAAAAGCCACATGTGTCTCTGGTTTTGAGAACTAGGATTAAGTTACATCAGTATCCTAAAAAGATGAGAAGCTATATTTAGAAGGCAAGAAAATTCAGGGGAAAGAAACACTGAAAAGTGAGAGGTCTTGATCTTGAGTGGAGAACAAATCATAGTGGAAAAGACCATTTAGTCTGGAGAACAAAAGACGTGGCTGAGGGAGGTAATGTACCTAATACATTAGTTATTAATTATATAATTATTATTATCATTATCATCGTCACCACAGCACTTTGTCATAGTACCTAGCATCAAGTAAATGCTAAATAAATGTTAGGTATAGAAAAGCTTTTCTTTTAGGTTGACTGTCATGTGGAAGAAGGAACATACTTGTTCTGTGTTGTTCCAGAAGACAGAATTTGGGCCAATCATTTAAAGGGTGGCAAATTTTGGTTCATTATAGAAAGAACTCACTAAACAGTCAGAAAGATTCAACTGTGGAGCAGACTATTCCTTATTAGGGAAAATGGCAAAGCATAAGAAGGATCAGTACTCATTATCAGGGCTGCTTTAGAGAGGATGCCTGTGTCATGATAAAAAATTGATTGAATCTTGGATTCCATGATTTTAAAACTTTCCAAATGTCCATTAGAAATGCTTCATTTTCAACCTGACTACAAAGGCAATATTGACACAGCAATATTTTTTCCATAACCTCCAAACTCAGCATTTTGCAAAATTTAATTAAGATACAATTAAAATATCATTGACACCTATGCAAAGTGTTTATAGTTGTGAAGTATTTTATATCAGGTACTTATTAATTTGTGCTATTCTTGTGCTAGAGTAATAAGAACAGAAATAGGTAATATAGCTTTGAACAGAATGCTGGACTTGGGAGTCAAAAGATCTTGATTCATATACTGCACCAAGCATATGCTAGCTGGATGATCATGAAAAAAATGCTTAAAGTTGTTAAGTCAGTAAAATGAAGGTGGGTAGAGGGGAAATCTTTATATTTGCTACCTCACAGGGTTGCTGCCCTAATGAAAACCTTTTGCAAACCTTGAAATGTGACATTATCTTTTGCAAGAATATGATATCTCAGTCAATGAGTGCATGTAGAAATAGCATCATCAGAAGCAAAGTTTACAAAGTATTTTTTTTTCCAAAATGTTCAAGAGGGTATGGCAAGAGTATCTGAGGTTAGGAGACCTGTGCTCAAATCCCCTCTATATGATTGTGGACAAGCCATGTCACTTCAATTTGCTATTGTTTTCTCATCTATAAAAATGGAGAAGAATATTTATATTAGTTACTCACAAGGTTGTGAGCAAATTAATCTAGAAACCTTTAAGGGAACTGGGCATGGTGGTACATGCTAGTGATGCTGTTAATGGAGGAGGCTGAAGTTGGTGGATTGCTTGAGTAATTCTAACCTACAGTAGGTTAAAACCTATCAGGTATAAATGTATCAGGTCCAGCACTAATATGGTGAGTTACTAAAAATGGTGGGCTACTAGAGTGCCAAAGGAGGAGTCAGTATTACTATTGCTGTTATCATCATCATCATCATCATGTTGCTCAGTGACATGGCCTGATATGGCCAGGATTTGAAACTAGGCCTCCTGAGACTACAAGTTTTGAGAGTAAAGATTATCATCCAGAGAAATTTGGCTTATTTGCAGGAATAAGAAAATATATGGATGGAATTTTAGAAATCAGTCCAAAGTCCCAAAGTTCCTGTGCGAAACTGAACATTGGGGAAAGATGTATGGTTTGAAAAAAGATCACACAGAGTAAGCAGTATAGCTTGGAGAAATCTCTAACATATATCAAAGTTAGAATGCTTTCATAAACAATAATAGTTAATATTTATAGTGTGCTTTAAAGTTTAAAAAGCACTTTTTTTACTTTATCTCATTTGATTCTCACAACAACTCTGTGAGATGATATATTACTATACCTATTTTATAGATAAAGGAGACCAGTAGAGATCAACTAACTTACTTGAAATCATAAAGCTAATAGTATTTGTTTTTATTGTATTTTTTAATTTTTATTTTTGTTGAGGGAGGTTGCCCAGGATTATAGTTAGTTAAGTGTTAAATGTCTGAGTCCACATTTGAACTCAGATCCTCCTGACTCCAGGACTGGTCCTTTATCCACCATACTATCTTGCTGCCCCTACATAGTTAATAGTATTGGAAACAGAATTCAAACTCCTATCTCGCTGATTGCAGATCCAACATGCTATCCACTAAATACTTGAGTCACCTTAACTGAAAATGGAGCTATTGTACTGCAAGAGGGAGTAGAAAGGGAAGCTCTAATGGACAGGGTCTGTGTCACTTTAGGGGAATGATCACATTCCCATTTGGGTTTATGGCAAAGGGATATTGCTTGACAGGGTGAAGTCCCTAGATTATTTGTACTTCATTGTTTAAGTTACGAGCTCCATAAAGGAGAGTTGTATAGGAGACAAGACTAACAACTCAAGTTTTATATAATGGCAGAAAAGAGAGAGATGGAAGGAAAAAGAGGGAGAAGAAGAGGGGCGAAGATGAGGAGGGGGAGAAATAGGAAGAGACAGAGAGAATATGGGGAAAGTAAAGAGAAGGCAAGAATGATGATGAGGGAACGAGAGAGAGAATAATACAAGGAGATAGGAGAGGCAGAGGAAGGAAGGGAGAGAGGGAAAGACTGGGATGAACAGGGGAAGGAAGACAAAGAGAATCACTGAATTCAACTATGTTAGCCTAAAGAAGACACTGGTCAAGAGAGGTCCAAGTTATGCAATATAGTAGAGAGAGTGCTGAATCAGGAGTTTCAAATGTGAATCAAAGTTCTGATTGCTTCCAAGCTATGTGACTCTAGTAGAAAGACAAATTAAGAGTCAGAGGATTTTAATTCCGACCTTGTTTTGTATAACTTTGGACAAATCATTTCCTTTTTCTGGCCCTGCCCCCTCTTTTTCTTCTGCCTTATAAAATCAGGGGAATGAAATAAAGAATCTTTAAGGACCCTCCAAGTTCTAAGTCTTGTTCTTGTCACTTAAACCCCTGGGACTTGGTTTCCTTGTCTGTAAAGTAGGAGAAGTAATATTTGCATTATCAATCTCACAGGCTTGCTTTGAAGAAAGTTCTGTAATCCTTCAGGTGCCACACGACTGGGAATTTATTTAACAAGTCCCAGGAGGACAATTCTGAAAGCAGTGCAGGGAAGGCCCTATATGAAAAGGTCCCCCCCACTAAGCCTATAATTTATTTGTTGCAGAATAGGCAGAAATAGTTGATTTTTCTTTCATTCCAATAAAACTGTTTTTTGAGACATTGTAGATAGCCTGCTTGCAAAGGGAAATGTTAAATGTTGGGTTTCAGCCAAAATCCTTCCAAATGCAGAGATCGTCTCTTTGTTTCCAAGTTAGGGACTGAGACAAATAATGTGCAGCACTCACAAATGATAGTACTTCAATAATTAAAATATCTATGATATAGTTCATGTAGGGGGTATCCTCCCAATAGAAGCACCTCCAATAGCTCTATAAATTAACAAATGATTTTGAGAGAGAGGGTGGGTAAGTAGTTGCTGTCAGGCCAACTTAGTGGCCAAGTATATTAATGGTTCAATCATGGCTCATTCCTCTTAGACTTGAGAGGTAGGTTTGCCTTGTGGTCCAAAATGTCAGCAAACATGTGAGCAGGGGGTACTGCACACATTAGAGAGAGTAGAATAGGCAGGTCAGAGACTCAATATCAGTCTTGTTTTCCTATCTCGACAGACCAGTACCTGATTGTGGACATTCAGCATTTATAGCACAGCCCTTTTGTTTCCCAGTTGAAAAAAATGAAGAAACATTCTGCTTAACCCTAGAACAGATAATTAGGAGCAAGGGCTGAAAGATACCAAAAGGCAAACTGAGGCTTGAATATATGCCCATCACTGTGCTAGGCACACCAGGGATATGAAGACAAAAATGAGGAACCTTTTGCCTTTGAGGAACCATTTCTAAATGAAATGGGCTACTTTGAGAAGTAGTGAGTTCTTTTTTCCTGGGGGAAGGGGGGTCTTCAAACTTAGGTTAAAGGACTACTTGTGAGGTATGTGGCAGAAGAAATTAATTTCCATGTGTGGTTTGGAAAAGATGGGCATTGGAGTTCCTTTCAATGCTGAAATTCTGCATTTTTTTTGAAGCCCAAAGGGGTTAAGTGAATTATCCAAGAATTACATAGCTAGTTGAGAGGCTGAGATGAGACTAAAACCAAAGTCTCTGATTTCCAGAAATCAGTATTTTCTCCTTTCCCATTTGGTATTGCTTTCAAAATTGGTGGGGAAAAGGGTTGGGGAAGGCAGTGAGTGAATGTGCATATGTGAGATGTGTTATTAATTTATTGTGTCCTTATTCCTCTGCAGATGCCACAAAGTCATTTCTTACACATCCTTGAAGCAATGTTCTAGAAGCAGTACAGTCCCACATTGGCTTTCATCCTTTTTCTCTTTCTCCCCAGCCCTTTCACAAATCCAAATTCTCTTCTTGAGACCTTAAAAATTAAACTTTTGGAAAACAATGTGGAAATGGGTATTTATGCCCACTTCACCCCGATGCCCTGTCACAGTTTCCTTTACCTGGTGCATCAGGTACTGGGAGAGGAATGAAAGGATCAGACACATTCAGAAGAGGAGGGCTAGCATCCAGACCAAGCACATCTTTCGTTTTTTCAGCTGGAGGGTTGAGTAGTGGCCAAAGATAAAGAGAGAAAAAGAAAGAGAAAAGCAGAAAACATCAAGAAGCTATGTAAGATTTTTCCTGCCCAGGTAATTATTTTACGTAAGAGCCAACAAGGCTTCCTGTGGTCTAAGCAGGATCAGTATTGGAGGGAAGGGAAGGAGAGAAGGAGAGAAGAACAGAGGACAAAAGGGACAATCTGTTTAGATATAAACCAGTCTTACTGCAGTGGTCCTTCAGTGTTTACAACTGGATCATAGAACATTTCTGTATGCAGACATCTCGTCACCATAGTGATACTAGCAGAATATTTACATGAATCCTTGAGTTTCACCTCTTCAGGAAGGACTATTAATCCACATCTCTCCCCCTTCTTGGAACTCTCACAGACTTACTGTCTGGATGAGGTGCTTTGGTACTTAACTTTGGTAACTTAATTTCTTTCTACATTTAACAGAGTCTAATTTTCACTGGCCTGGGCACTTCCTTTATTGATGTTATCACATCTAATCATATATTGTTTCCTATAATTATCTGCATTCTGAGTATGGAGTATCTTCCCAATTAGACTAGGTTAAATCATACCAGAAGGGAAAAATACTTGATGAATGAACTGAGGTAGGGATAGTGATTTCTCTCAAATCAGTAGGATATCCCTGGCATATTGTTTATAATCATCTTAAAATATAACAGTCAGCAAACAAGCATTTGTTAAGCACCTACTATGTTCTGAGGATATAAAGGAAGGCAAAAGTCAGCCAGCCCGTGCTTTCTGGAGATAGCAGCACACAAATAACTGTGTTTGTGTACAAGATATATTTTGAGATAACCAACAGAGGGAAGGGACTACATAACAGAGAACTAAGAAAGGATAGACAGTGGAATTTTAGTTGAGACTTGAAGGAATCAGGAAATAGAGATGAAGGGAGAAAATTCAAGGCAGGGGGGATATTGAAAATACTTGGAGGAATCAATATTTAAAGCTGAGATATGTGTGCGTGTTTCAAATGAGACAAGCATAGAGATGTCAAAGCCAAAATGATATAATACAAAGGACACTGGCATTGCAGTCAAGAAGTCCTGGGTTCAAATATTGCCTTTGATACTAATTACCTGTGTGATTTTTAGCACTTAACTCACTAAGATCTATCTGACTAGATGGTCTCTGAGGTCCCTCATGACCTCTACTCCATATAAATTGAAGGCTTAAATGGACTACATACCTTACATCAGTGGTGTCAACCTCAAATAGAAACAGGCTCCATTAATCTCTAAATAAGGATCCTGATGACTCGTTTATTAACTTAGTTTTAAGATGTAATATTATCTATATTTTAATACATTTTTATTTTGTTAAATATTTCCAATAATATTTTCATCTAGTTTGAGCCCCTGTACTTAAGCTCTAGCTGTTTCACACTTCTGCCTTAATCCATGAACTAATCATGGGGGTTTCTTAACCACATTATCCATCTAGTCATAAGAGTTCCATATGTTGGGATGCAACACTTGTTTTTTTTTTTTGGTTTTTTTTTTTTGTTCTTTTTTAATGCTTTTGTCATTTTATTTCTACATAAATTATGTCCTTGGTGATTTTGTATATTTTCTTCTATAACAGAAAAACATTACTCTAAGGAGTCCATGGACTGCCAAAAGGGGCCAAAGACATAAAAATGGTTAAGACTTCTTAGTGCAACTTGTCTATGTCTGTAGATATGAAATGACCAAGAAGTTGTTACTCACCCAAGGTCATCCAGGTTATTTGTCACAGTATGAAGAGCAGAACCTAGACTCTCAGGGTGCTTTAACACTGCATTTTTGACTTTCACAGGAACAAACTTGAAGAGACTTTAGAGGTCTTCTAGTCCAAACTCCTCATTTTATAGACAAGAAATGGAGCCTTTAGTTGACTTAAAAGTCATATAGGGAGTTATGTGGCTAAACATAATAGCTGAAATCTATTTCTGATTCTAAACCCAGAACTTTTCCCTCCTATACCATACTGCTTCCTCCAGCCATTAGCATCAATCTGTGGGATTACTAGAAATGAACAAAACTTTTACTAATTTATAAAGGAAACTGGGAGTTGAATTGTCAAAAGGCAGGACTGGTTTTAGTCACCATTTCCAATCTGCTAAAAATCTGAGAATCCACAGCTCCATCTCCTTTGATATTTGCACCAGAAAAGGGTGTTTAAAAGAACCCCTTGCCCAAAGATTGTGCTTATTAGTTTCCTTGGCAGATGATCTGGGCTTAATAAAAGTCTGTGCCTATGTGATTTTCACAGCCTCATTTCCTTTTTTTGAAGGCAAATGAGCATCTTCCTTGGCCAAAGGACAGAGGGCGTGACAAGCGAGAATTACTTTGTGACAAAAAAAAATTAGGGAATGTCCTAAATAAAGAACACAGATAAACTAATGTCAAAATGAAAGTCCTTCAAAAAGTTTGAAACTTAGTTATGCAAGCTTTTTGTTGCAACTTTGTTATGCAACTAACTGAACTACATTAATTGGTAATGCCTTTTCTGGAAAGCAATCATTACATATTATTTATTATGGTATCCCCAATATCTCCCAACAGAGCTAACTGCTTAAAAAATATTTGTTGAATTTTCTATTTGCCTCTCTGGAAATAGATGTCCTGCTTCAGTAAATAGTGGGTTTCACCTTTCTGGAAGTCTGTAAAAACGATAATGATAGTGAACATTTCCGAAGCACTTACCATATGCTAAGTACTGTATTAAGGACTTTAAAATATTATCTCATTTAATCCCTGGGAAGGAGGTGCTATTATTCCCCCCATTTTATAGATAGCATAGTTTTATCCATTTAGGGGCCACATTGTAGTGAGGATTCTAGTTCAGATATGGATAGGACTATCTTAGACAGCTCTGTAAGGTCCCTTCTAACTCTTTTGTTATAGAACTCTCTGTGTATGTCTTAATAGATATTTAGATATTAAATAACTGGAATTAAACGTAAAAAGAAAAAAAAAAAAACCACCTGGGATAGACTCTGGGTTCAACCATTTAATTAACTCCATTGCAGATTGTTTTGAAAGCTTCTTGAATTTTTGGTGTCTTTGTAATGGTCAAATACAAGAAATATGAAGGCTTGAAGATACGTTAAATGAAGATATACAAAGAACTGGGTTGACCTTTCTCCTTCTGCTCTTCTGAAGTCAGTCTTTGAACTCTGTATTCTGGGTTTCTTGGGTAAGAAAAGGAGATCCATTGGACCACCACTTTCTATGCCCTCAAATAAGATGTTGGCTTCTGAGGAAGCCAAGAGTTTTTGGGAGAATGTTGGTCAACGTACAGCTCTAGAGATTCTGGGGTTTCTTCTGAATTTCATGCACAGCCCTTGAAGCAAGTGCAGAGAAATACAACATTAAAAAAAGCAAAGTGAGATACCAAAAATTATACCTAAAAGGAACATATGGATAATCATTTCTACTTAGCAGAATTAAATGAATTAGTAACCTGGAGGAAAAAAAATGACTAAGGCTCTTTGTCACTGACTAGAAAAATCTTTTTGCTTAGCCTTGGTTAGTTTTAGCTACTCAAATTTTAGATTTTGAAACATATTTTTTACAGATAAAAAATAAAATCAAGGAATGGGATCCCATGAGAAGATGTCATCTCAAGGACAGGGCCTGTCACTTTATACCTCCCCACAAGCTACCTCAAGTACCCTATACCTAGTAGGCAAATATCAAAAAATATTTGTTGATGATAGTATTTGAAATGTCTCAATTCATTTTCTCTTGGTTTTTATTTTAATTGGTATTCTTTGAATCAGTTTGCTTTTCAATTTAATTCAATCTGATTCAGCTCAAATCAACACTTAGGTGCCCACTATGTTCAAGGCAGTGTAGTAAGCAGGAGAGATACAGAAACAAAATTGTTCTGAAAGAATTTGTTCTATTGGGGAAATACAATGTATACAGAAATGTAAATATAAACTCTACAAAGTTACAGAAATATATTTCAAGAGGGAGAAAATAATAACAACTGGCAAGGGGGTGAGGGATCAAGAAAGGCTTAATATAGGAGATGGCACTTAATTGAATTTTAAAGGAAACCTGGGGATTATAAAAGATGGCAGTGAGGAGGGAATCTAAAGAAGTAGGGGTATAGCCTTTGCACAATCATGGAAGCAGGAAATGGAATGCTGCCAGCAGACCAATTTCACTCTTTTGTTTTTAAAATAAAGTGAGTTGGGAACACACAATAAGACTGGAGTGAATTAAGGAGTCAATATATGAGTACTTTATTGCACAAAGAAAAAGAAGCATTTATTCTAAATTCCATTAGTGTTATACTATATTGCTTATACTTCTATTCTTTAAATTGGCTTTAATTCTTTTTGAATTTTGAAAAAGACATTTATTTAGTAAAAAAAAAAAAAATCTTATCTGCTCATTTTCTAATTTATTATTTAGCTGAAATACCCTAATCCTGTTCTCCTAATCATAAGCATGTTCTAGAATAAGAGTGTAGCCAACATTTTTGTGATCTATGCTCACAGTTGAAACACTAATATTGACTGTTAAGAGTTTAGGAGAAAGCTAAGAGGATTTTATAGGGAAAAGGTGGGGGAAGGGAAGTAACAGCTAGAAAACACTACTTGTCAATCACTCTTCCCTACACTTCACCTGCTTCACCTCCATTTCAAATAGAAAGTAGATAGGGAGGAATATTAGTTGGTGTCTGAGTAGATGAGAACACTTTCTCTAAGAAGCAAAGTCCAGGAGCAAGCACTGAACTCTAGATCCAATATGTAGTGAATGAGTAGTCTTTGGATTAGAAATAAATGTCTAACACTTAAGGGTTTTTAAATTCAGCCCAGAAAGATTAAGGAAAAACAAGTGATTAATTGAATATAGTGAACCTTCTCTAGGAAGGAAAAATTTCTTTTGTTAACATGTTAGACATTTTATTTATATCTGTTTAAGTCTTTGCCTAGGATAGAGAAAGTATAAGTATTTTATGAGAACACCTGTCTGTTTTGTTGCATCACCTTGTTCTTTTAGACAGCAACACATTCACTCATATATCCTATTTATGTTTCTATCAAATCCTTGTAGGTAAACAAAAAGGTCAGATCTCACTATTTTGCTTAGACTACAAGTTCAGGATCTAAGGAATTACTAATTCCCATTACTGAGCCACATGGGAATTTTTAATTGCTCTGTTTTTGACCCAGGTTGATTGGCTCCTCCTTAGGAAACTTGATGGTTACTTATTCCTGGGGACTCACCTATTTAATTTGTCCAGACATTCAATCAGCCCAGCCCACTGCACCTAAGAACTCCATAGACCAAAAGAGTCACCAGCTTGAGGCTCCCTGGTCACTGGAATCACCATATCCATCCACCTAGTCCTTTGAAATATTCATCCATCATACAGCTTGAGTTCAGAAACATGAATCACCAAAAATGTACAGGGCTTGCTGGCAAGCATTGTATATGATACCAATAACAGGACTATTTTTCCTTTAAGCATTAATCACCCTTACCGGTTCCAGTTCCAGAAGAAAAGGAGGAGGAGCCAAAAGCATCTGCTTGAGTAGTGGCTGTACCTTGTTGAAAGCCTGGGATCAAACTCTCTGCTGAACCACCAAGTTTCTCAGGAGGTTTGCCTAGAGTAGTAAAACATACAAATGGCTATGAATATACACATCCAACATTCTAGATCTTCTAGATGTTCCTGTTTGATTCTCAAATGTTATAACAACATCTCACTCATCTGGCAAGCTCAAATTTGAGGAATACAGTTTAGAAGTCAGAAGCAATGGGAGGAAAATCTTAAGCGGGCAAAATAACACAGAAATTAGAAAAGCTTGTGTCGCAAAAGTCAAGCAACTGTAGTTCCAGTTTCAACAGCTAAGCTTCAGCTTCCTCATCTATTAATGAGGAGAATGATATTTGTACTATCTAACTCACAAGATTTTTATAAGACAATCACTTTATAAATTTTTAGGGGATATTTAAACATAAGTTATTGTTATTATTTGTACAGTGGAAAAAGCATCAAGTTCTTATACAGAACATATTTTCTATTTTATATGGAATTCTAAAAGTTCTTCATTCCTAACCCATTTTACATGGTTATTGTTCAGTGATTTTAATCATGTCTGATTCTTGGTTACCCCATTTGGGGTTTTCTTGGAAAAGAAACTGGAGTAGTTTGCCATTTCCTTCTCTAGTTCATTTTACAGATGAGAAACTGAAGCAAACTGTGTTAAGTGACAGTAAGTCTCAGAGAGAGTTTTTGAGGCTGGACTTCCTGATTCCAAGCCTAGTGCTCTATCCATTGCACCATCTAGTTATCCTCAATGTATATTAGAAACAACAAATGAAAATGGGTAAGAGGGCACAGAATATTGACAAAGTCTAATTCTTATGTTTCAGTGGGGTATGGAAGTGACACTAGGCTCTTAAAGGCTATTCCCATGGAACACAATTTCAGAACCATTCTACAAAATTAGAGAGACTTTAAGCATGGACCAAACATAGACTCTCTGGTTTGAATACCAGCTTAGTGAAGTAAGAAGAGGCTCATTGGCAATAGCCACCTAAACAAATCTTTATGTAATGAATTCTTTGGCCATGGCAACTCAAGAGACAAAGGAAAATGCAAAAGGGACCTCCAAGTTATGGGATGCTATATCTAAAGTGATATGGCAGAGCAGTGAGAAAATGAAATAGAGGATACACAATTTTTAGAATACCCATCAAAATAAACTTAACTGTTGATATGTTAAGTGCTTAATTTTTGTTCATTTATCAGTACATTGATAAAAAGTGGTTGTTCTTTCTATACATGAAACCAAAATATATGTGATATAATAATGGTCCATAGGTTCTCCTTGGAGACACAAATAAAAGAGTTAGTTTTACTGGATGCCCAAAGGCAACAAGAAACAATTTCATGGGGCACTTGATCATCCTGCCTTGATATTCTCATGATAAGCATGAGCAAAGACCATCCTAAAGATAACTGCAGCACTTTATTGCAGCAGACAGAAGAAAGTATACTAAGAATTTCACAAGATCCTCCAAACCAAGATAACATATACTTCAGTACTTGGTGATTTCAGTGAAAATGTGGGCATAGGGGAAGGCAATAAAAAAAAAAAAAAAAAAAAAAAGGAAATTGAGTGGAGAAATATGAAAAAGTCAAAGATTTGTAAGATACTAAGAAGTTTTTACAATTGTATGTCATCACTACTTTCTTCAAAAAAAGAGACAGAAGGTACTTTATATGGCAAACCCTAACAAACACATCACACACACACACACACACACACACACACACACACACACACACACACACACACACCTCTTAACTGATGTGAAACAACTGGTTACTAATATACTTTACAGAGTTACAGAATCAAAAAGCTAGAAATTATACAGAAGCCTCTAGTACAACTCATACCTAGACAAGAATCCTTTTTACATCATTCCCAAGAAGTGCCTATCCAAATTTTCTTGGAAACCCTCTAGTGAATCCTAAACCTGTTTCTTTGTCATTTCTACCATTCCAAAGAAACAATTTAAAAAAGGCATTCGAGAAGACAATATAAACAAACCAATCTATATACCTATCTTTTCTCTATAATCTCATATTTGAATATGATTTATAATTATTTGAAGTCATTCTTGATGAAAATTTGAGAAGAGAACAAGCAGTCTTTTGCAAATGACTTTCAACATAGATCAGATATTCAATCAATTGAATATATTTACTGATTATAAAAAGCATTTCTTAGGATAAAAAGATCATAGACATAGAGCTGAAAGTGATCTCTAATTCCTTCATTTTACAAAAAGACATTGAAGTCAAAAGAGATTAACTAGCTTGTCCAAAGTCACAGACACACCAAAAAAAAGGGATAACATAGGCAATTAGAATGTCTTGAGAACAGTGTGAATTTAGTGTACTAGGCAAAAATACTTACTTTCCCCCAAATTTAAAAGGTTTTATGTGCAAAAATTTGTTGGCAAGGGAAATATACAGAAATGTTATATGTAAAATATATATAATTATGTGGGATATTTGCCGGCATGGATAACTGGACATTTGCCACTTACCATCGCCAAGTTTTGCAAAGTCCTTGTTCAACAGTTCCTCAGCTGTGAGTTTGGAGAAATTGTCATCATCAAAGGGATTCCAAGTGGAGCCTTCAGAAGGGTTGTAAACGTTTTGCTGAGAGGTCCGGGGGGAACCCGATGGAGTGGTAGATGCAGACCTAAAAGTTCCCCACCACAAAACAAAAGTTGTGAGTAAAAGTTGATCAAGAGGAATATAGGGTTTTAAGCTTTAGGGATGTGATCAGTGCTGAACTTTAGGAATATAGACTTTGGAGGAGTAGGGTATCCAGATTGGAAAGGGGAGAGAGTGAAAGGTATCTTTCACCCAGTCTCACCATTTCATTTATATAAACATTCTCCTAACTTCAGAATAAAACTATATACCCTGAGCTGATTAGATTTGAATCTTGGCACTGTCTGTGACAATCAGTCAGTCACTGAGCACTGCGCTTGGTACATAAAGGCAAAAACAACCCCTATTCTCCATGAACTCACATTTTAATCAAAAAGATACCATGCAAATAACTAAGTAGGTACACGGTATATAAGGTATAAATGGAAGGTAATCTCAGAGGGGAAGTCACTAGTAGTTAGAAAGGCCAGGAAAGGCTTTATTCAGATGGAATTTGAGCTGAGTTTAGAAGGAATATTATTATATTATTTATTATACACTAACTTCCCAATTCCTCAATCTATCCTTTTTCCATGGCCTCATTTTATATTCCACCTTTGCTACAGACAAATGGCCACTCCCTTGATATGTCTAGATGATCTCTTAATGCTCTTGTGATAGGTCCTGTGATCCTCTCTTGAAATTAGTTCCTGCCCTAGCCTCTCCCATCCCCAATACCACTATTCAAAACATTAACATTTTCTACCAAATATCTCTTTAGTTTAAGTTTCTTTAAGGGTTTTTCATTTTGTAAAACATCTCCCTTCCATTTAGATCTTGCTGAGGATATTAAAACAAAAATCAAACTGTCCCTACTCTCAAGTAAATCAACCTCCACACAAATTTTGAATCTCTGCTCTTCCCTTCCAACCCTGCCCTCTCCCAAACTCCAGCCAAGGTCTTGGTAGCCCACACAATCTTACACTGTGTTTTGTTAGGATACCCTGTGCCCTGAGTACATATACAAGAACCTCTGCCAAGCAGAGGGACCATGTTCCAGAAACAGGATATGCACCAAATAAAAGTAGCTGCTTCTTTTCCCTTATTTCTATGATCTGTTCATGTGGCACAAACTGGAGCTGGTTTTTCTGGCCCCTTCATTCAATTGCCTATGTAAATTCTGTAACCTTACAGGGGTTTGCCTCTCCTAACTATAATTTTCACCCTAGAGTGCTAAAGTTGGGAGATAGTGTAGGGTAGGGGAAAAACTACTGGGAATTGGATTCAACAAAATTGGAGTTTAAACCTGGTTCTAGCAGAAGCTTTGTGGTAAGTCCCTTTCTCTCTTTAGCACAGCTTATGTAAGTATTATGTAAAGTACCACTCGACCATTAATATTTTCCAAGGTTAACTTTTCCCACAGCTGTTCTACTGGGAATAGTCTCTTGATTGGTCTCATTTATGCTGCCCAGTTTCCTGAGGACAGTAAAGACTTCCCATCTGCTTTAGACTTGATCATTTGTTTTGTCCTCTATCTATGAATGTAGAATTGGGGGCCTTCAGGACTCCTATAGCAGGAAGTAGTGATCATGCTAAGAAACAAAGGAATGTTTGCTTCCCAAAGAAATTGAAGTGTTCTCCCCTACCTTCAACTGCTCTACACCAATCAGGACAAATTTTCAGATTGCACTGAAGTCATAATCTTGTATCTTGACAAGTTCCAGCCAAGTTGGAATTGAGATTTCCCTTCCTGATGACACATACCTCCTTTGGGTAACTATTATGAACTGATCTAGGAGCCAGCACTTGTAGAAGAATGGAAACTGTCCCATACTTTGCAGGTGCTTTCTGGGTTGAAGCCAGGGTTCATCTTGGACTGAAATCATGCTTTTGAATCAGGTCATAAGCAGGTGCAAAAAAAATCTGTGATGAACTAATCAGTTCAGATGGAAATCCAGAAACCTGATCAAAGGGCTCAAGATGGAAGACTACATCCACTCCATTGTTCTTGGTCTGACCTGCCTATTCTATATGTTTGAGCTTCATGGGGATCCCGGGCCAATTCCACACAAATGTGGTACTCTTGATTCCAGCTCATGACCATGGTACATTTGTATTATGTCCAGATTTGTCATTACCAGTTCAACTGTCCTACTCAAAGGATGGTAAAGGGAAATGACTGGATTCTCTGGTAAAGGGATTTTTGATAGTAGAATTATCTTCCTTTTAATCCTTATTCTTTAGAACATAGCTAGGTAGCCTGTTCTTTCAGTTGGTCTAAAGCTTCTCAGGTACATGGAACTCTAGGAGGTCATCCTTATCAATTCTGGGCTTCTAGAAACTTTGTGAATCTTAACTGGATTCAGAAAGGGTTAAATGACTACAAGAGCTGGAATTGCTGGATTCAGAGCAATTCTGTGCTTATTATTGGGTTCCCCGGAAGTGGGTACATTTGTTCTCTTTGCCTATGAATAGAAGATATCATAGCCCCTAATACATCAGTAAAATCTGACTTGATTTCCTTGTATTTCACTAGTTATATGCTGTAACTTGGATTCATGGGAAGCTTGTGGCAGATCACTTTTACTATTTTACCTGTTTTAAGTAATACCTATGCCTGGACCATTTTGATAGCCTGCAAAGGCTGGTCTCCCTCAGTCAATAAGCTTCCTGTTGCTTCCAAGATCAAAGGTCCTTCACAATTTGGCTCCCTCCTACCTGGGCAGTCTTCTGATAACTTATTCTGTGCCCTGAATCCTACAATAAACTCTGGTATCCAATGATACTATTTTTTCATGCTCAGGATATGCCATTTCCAGACTTTTACTATCCAGACTTCCTATGCTTTGATCCTTGGCTTCCTTCAAGTCCCAGATAAAATCCTATTTCCTATGAACTTTCTTTATGCTTAGTACCTTCCAATGATTAATTCTTACACATATATTCATATATATATACACACATAGATACATATATCTATGTGTGTATGTACATTATATATATATGTATGTGTGTGTGTATGTGTGTATATAAATACTTATTTATATATAGTTATTTCCATCTAGACTTTTTATTAGACTGAATTCCTTGATGGTAGGGATTCCATGAAGTCATTCTCATTTCATGTGGAGAAACCTTCAAATGCCTTGTCCCTATGGCACTCCCAATATTATATTGTTTAACTCCATTAAAATGCAGGTTCTTGAAGGAGCAGAAACTGTTTAATTTTTATGTCTCTGTATTGCCGGTGCCTAGCACATAATAGATGCCTTAATGAATACATATTGATTAAATGATCAAGTGAAATACAAAAGCCATTAAGCGGCTCAAGGAATAGAGTCAGTGAGACACCATTTCCTTTTTTAATCCTGTCTCAACCTCGTGCCAAATACTGGCTGTATGACCCTAGGTAAGTCACTTAATCCTCAACTTTAGTTTCTTCATCTGTAAAAGGAGGGTTGAGAGAAATGATTATTAAATAACCAATTACTGGAGAGATTCATGGTTTTTCCTCTTCTCTGTTCATTTTCTATTGAATAAAGTTAGCATCTGAAGAACATGGCTGATAATAAACTGGATTAACTTTCCCCTTCCATTCCCCAACCAAAGTGGGAAAGTCTAGAGTGAGTGTGTGTGTATGTGTGTGTGTGTGTGTGCGTGTGTGTGTGTGTATCTGTCTGTCTATTTGTAGGATCATTGTCTAGATTATCTAAGACTGGAGGTAGTCTGGGAGTGGTCTCTTTATATTAATTTTTCTCATTAATTGTTAAATAATCAGAGTTGATTGCCACTCTTAGATCCACCTATTATTCTAAGGGCACATAAGCTTTGAGTTCCATGAGGGGACTGTGGCATTTAGAAGTGCCATTGACCTCTAATTATCCACTAATATAATTAATTAAATGGTTAATTGTCTAGAAATTGTCTTTTTATACATAGAATAATAATAACAACAACCTCTCAGAACTGTTGAGGATAAATGAAATAATACATTTAAAGCACTTTTGCTTTAAATTGCAAACCTTAAAGCACTATATAAATACCAGCTATTATTATTTTAATTAATAAATACATTTTGTATTGGAGATTCAGCTCCTGGAAAACTGTCTATACTCCCTGATGAACCTAGAAGTCAGTACAACGAATTCCAGGACATCACCCTCAAACAAGATTCTTTTAAGCCTCTCTCTCTACCTGAGAACCAGTAGTATAGAGTATTCTAGTGGAGAAACTAATCCCTGTTTGTTCTCTGTCTCTCTCTCAACATAATCATCATGTACTATCAATTTTAGATCAGCTGGGCTGAGTTATGGGGCTCACCAAGGTGGACCTCCAACTGGATCTTCTTTGGAAAGGGAGACAAACTGTCTTCCAGAAAGAGTTAGGACAGTTTGGATATGTTATCCTAAGAAACATTCCTATCAGTTTTCCTGTCTCATGAGTCCTTTGTCTATGGAGTGGTGATATTGATATTTTTGAATATACTTTTGAATAGAATTTGAAATATCAATTCAAAATTGATATTTTGAATAAAATATTTTGAGAATAGAACTTGAGAAAAAACACTGTCTATTCTCAAAACACCAGTGCATGTGGTCATGCATGTGCACAAACACATCTAATCTTGTAGTACCCACCATCAAGGTAGAAAAGTATCCTTGTTAATGGGAGGATGTGGTAGACTTCTCAGATACTAGAAAAACTAAGAAACATTTCTGAAAGACAGGTACCATTTTTATCCAAGTAGTTTCTGATAACATTTATGGATCCACAATGATTCTTGGGCTTCAATGGGCACTTCCAGTTCTTTAGCAATGTATTTTCCTCTCAACTCATCCTTCTCTACTAATGAACTTCCAACTATTTGTCAATGACTCCAAAGATGTGGAATGATTAATCTTTTGAGAAATATATTATTTTATCTATGTGTGTATTCTCCATTTATGCTCTCTCCTCACCTCATCCTTTACAATTTTTGTTCATGCCTCTCCTAGAAATCATAATAAAGAAGCTACCCAATACCTAAAGGATTTCCTCTGTGTATTGCATGGGTAAAATTGATTGTCCATCTGTCTGTTCTCCCTCTTCATGTATAACCAGTTCATTTTCTTTTCTGGTCACCTAGCTGTGATTATATTTCTTTGTAAATCATTGCTAATGATTCACTAAAAGGTATTAATATCCCTCTATCTCCCCAGCCTCAAACATGTCTTTTGCTAATGCATCTTGGATCCTTTCAAACTTGATTTTTTTGATCCTGTAGGATCAATAGCCAAAGCATATCAGCCTTATGTTTTTAAAAATGGGTTTTTATGGCAGCAATGGGATTGGGATCTCTGAAAGTGCTGTTCAATATCCTGATGGAAATCTAGCCTAATTTCTTCTTCTGGCAGAGAAGACGCTCCACAAAATAAATAAAAGTTCCCTTTGCTTGTCTGCTGGCACACTGCCACCCTCACCAACCAACTCTTTGTGGTGGAAGCAGATGCATCTAACTTGACAAATGGACCCATCTTTCCTCAGGATACCTCTGGAATCTGCTCTTTTTTTTCCAAAAAATTTTCATCAGCTGAATAGTATTATATGCCCTCTGAGGTCGGGTGTTAGGGTATCATGCCTGGAAGGACCACAGCATCCGATCATTGTGCCACTGAAACTTAGCAATCTCAAACATATACAGTTAATCTTAATGGCAAACTTAGGAGTGGGTCGGTGCTGTTTTTCTGCCCAGTTAATTTAAATTATCTCATGACCTCAGATGGCAGAATAAACATACTGATGTTCCATCTTGGAAACCAAAGATTAAAGGGCCGGAAGAATCAGTCTTCAAAAGAACTCCTTTGGAGTGAAGACATTGTAATTACCAAGCCTTGGCTGGGTAATATTAATTTTATTAGGCAAAAAGAAAAAATGTCATATATACTTAACCAAGCTCTCTGTTCACAAAGGCAGCTCTACTCCTAAAGGAAGGGAGCTTGTCTCTGAAGGATCCTACATGTGCTCCTATGTGAATGTCCCTGTTAGAATCCTAATACAAAATGGAATATACTTGATTGTTCTACCATGAGCAACAAAGATATCCAATCAGTCACTAATGACTTTTCATAGGTGATATTGGCTTTCTCCGGAAAGTTTGATGTTTATATGCAAGTCATTAGACACATGATAAAGATGGGGAACATATCAGGGACACATCTTTCATTCACACTGTCTCTTCCTGTTATTGCAGGGTCAGAATCTTATCCTAGTCCTGGTTGCTATAATGACCAGACCAGTTCATTATTTTCCCCCTCTCCTGGAACACTACCCATCCACCACCAGATGTGCTAGGCCTATGCCTCTGATAATTTTTAAGCTACATAAATGTCTTCTCTTTTCTTTTCTGATTATGTCTCTCAATTCATCTCATATTTTGGATTATTTACTGTTTTTCAGGTCAAAATCCATTGTCAAATAACTTAATATTTCTAGTCTTGTTGAAAGCATAACACACACATCTTCCAAAAACACCTCTGCTTTTATTTTTCATTCCATCAAGTATCAATTCCTACTCTCTCTGCAAAATGCTCTGTAATAAATCTATCCATTTATTCAGCGAAAACACTTTTTTCTATGTAAACTATAGTTTTTATTCAAGATTCTTTCCAACTGCCACATTCTACATGATCATGCCTATGTTAAAAAAAAAAACTATCATTTATATAGCATTTACAATATATTAGACCTATATCTCACAATTCTTATCTCATTTGATGATCATACTAATTATTATCCATTATCCATGGATGTTATCCATGAATAATATTATCTTTATTTTGCAGATAAGGAAACTAAGGTAAATAAGGTTAAGTGGCTTGTCCAGTGTCACACATCTAATAAGTATCTAAGGCCAAATATTAACTCAGGTGTTCCTGACTCCAAGGACCAGGACTTACCCTTCTTAGGCTAACTTAGACCGCTTAGCAGCCTCAGTATTTGACCTCAGTAAAATGTAGCCTACTTAGAGTGATATACATAATATTCTCTTGGAAGTGCTCATGGAAAGAATAAGGAACTGATGATATTTATTTAAAATTGAAGAGAAGACTGATGCAGGGAAAAGGATAGCTGCCTGCAAGTATTTGAGGGACTGTCACATAAAAGAGAGATCAGGATAGGGATCAGTTTTCCTTGGTCCTGGAAGCCACACTGGAATAGAACTTGTTTTGCTTGGACCATCACATCAAAGAGGTGATACCATGACAGGCAAGTGAGTTGGATTTAAGCAAGGGAAGGTAGTGCATTATGCTTTGTTTTGGCTACTTATTGTTCTAGGAATGTCCTCTGCTTTTCTGGTTCATCTCTTGAATTTCTATTTTTTAAAATTTTTTCAGTAGTATTTTATTTTCCAAATATATACAAAAATAGTCCTCAACAATCATTTTTATAAAACTTTGTGCTCCAATTTTTTCTTTCTTCCCTTCCTTACCTCTTCCATCCCCAAAACAGCAATAATTTGATATAAGTTAAATAGGCAAAATTCTTTTAAACACATTTCCATATTTGTCATGTTATGTAAGAAAAATCAGATCAAATGAGAAAAAACCCAAAAAAAACAAAAAAAGGGAAAATACCATGCTTTGATCCACACTCATTCTCTACAATTCTTTCTCTGGATGAGGAGACATTTTCTATTCCAAGTCTATTGGAATTGCTTTGAATCACTGCATTGTTGTTCTGCTATTTTTAAAGCCAAACTCAAATACCAATTTGGACATGAAATCTAAAGTTACTAAATAATCTTCCTCTTCAGAATTGATGTAGTACTTTGTTCTACTACTCTCTGATGTTTTTATCCTGTATTAGGCATTTGTGTTTATTTCTTATTTCTGCCAATAAATTGTAAGGTCTATGACAGCAAGGAATTACAGTTTTCTCTAAAAACAGTCTCTCTCAATGGAGTGCCCTGTATATAGTAAGGATTTTTTAGTTGTTGTTGGGAAAAAAATGATGTTTTTTTCATTTTAAAAAAGATTTTAGTGTAGAATTTCTTTATTATATAGTAAAGATTTTGAAAAATGTTTGTTGAAAGAATGAATGATGCATATTTCTCAAATTCAATAAACTGATATTTTATAACTGGTTCAATAATGAATATTGTCTGGAAGAATAAACATTTAGGCAATATGTGTGTGTGTGTGTGTGTGTGTGTGTATGTTTGAGATGTTTGTAAAGAAATACGATATGCAAGGTGTTTTTTAATTGGTTGAAAGTTTGACTCCCAAACTCTGCTGGAAGAAAGAGAAAGAAAAGAAGACGTACTTGGACTTATTGAGGCTTGCTTCAGCTGCAGCTGCCTGAAGCAACTGTGTAGACTGGCTGGCAGGAACTCCAAAAACCGCACTGTGGGTTACATCACTGAGGATTCTCCTGTGTCCAGCCCGCTGGGCTTTGGGGGATGATGGAGGAGTGAGAGATCCAAGCTTCTGCCCCTGGATGGCAGGGGGTGGAGTAGTCTGAGCCTTTGCTTGTTGTCTTATTGGTGCTTGCTTCTGCTAAGAAAAGAGAAGAGGAAGAAGAAGAAGAAAAGAAGAAAGAAAGAACAGTTTGAAAATTGACATAAGGACGTGAATAACCAACATCCCCTCTTTTTCCATCCCAAACTAGATAAATGGGCTCTGAAAATATCAAGTGAGGTGTGAAGGACAGTTGATGACACATAAATGTGAATGAACTCTCTCAAGAAACCTTCATAGAATAACCATGAACAATCAGTTAGTGTATTAGCATTTATTAAACATCTACTATGAGCTAGGGGAGGCAGCAAAGTGGCTCAGTAGACAGAACCCTGAGTCAGGAGTTCAAATTCAGCCTGTGACACTAGTTGTATGATCCTAGACAAGTCACTTCTTTAAAAAAATCATTTATTTATTCCCACTTAATAGAATTTAATTTTCCAGTTACATGTAAAGATAGGTTTCAATGTTTATTTTTGTAAGACTTTAAATTTCAATTTTTTTCTCCCTTCCGTCTTTCTCCCTCCAAGACACTGAGCAATCTGATGTTATACAGATACAATCATTTTAAACATATTTTCATATTAGTCATGTTGTGAAAAAAAAATCAGAACAAAATGGAAAAACCACAAGAAAGCAAAAACAACCAAAAAAGTAAAAATAGTATGCTTTGATTTGCATTCAGTCTCCACAGTTCTTTCTTTGGATGTGGATGGCATTTTCCATCTCAAGTTTATTGGAATTATCTGGGATCATTTTATTATTGAGGCAGATATATACATGCTATGTCTATCACAGAAAATTATCATACAATGTTGCTGTTACTGTATATAATATTCTCCTGTTCACTTCACAAAGTATCAGTTTATGTAAGTCTTTCCAGGATTTTCTGAAATCAGCCTACTCATCATTTTTTATAGATCAATAATATTCCAATTCATTCACTCATATTCATATAATGTAACTTATTCAGCCATTCCTCAATTGTCAATACCTTGCCACCACAAAAAGGGCTCCTACAAATATTTTTGCACATGTTGGTCTTTTCCCCTTTTTTATGTTCTTTGGAATACAGAACCAGTAGACACATTGCTGAATCAAAGAGCATAACCTTTTGGGCATAGATCCAAATTGCTCTCCAGAATTGTTAGATTAGTTCACAACTCCACCAATAGTACCTTAGTGCAGGACAAGTCATTTAACCTGTTTGCCTCAGTTTTTCTTCTCTAAAATGAGTTTGAGAACTATGTCAGTATCCTTGCCAAGGAAATACCATATGAAACCATGAAAAATCAGCCACAGTTGAAAAACAACATTCTGTGTCTCAAATATAAGAAATTTAAATTAACTAAGAAATAAAAACTTAGAGCCACAGGCTTGCAGATAACCATATTACAAATAGGAGCTTGTGTTTTTCTCTTTATAGCCCCATCACCTTCCATGAAATAGATGTGTAATCAATAATTTTGTAGTTACTGAGTTTAATTTAAAACTGGAAGGGACCTTCAAAGACCATCTAGCTCAACCCCATTTTAGAGATGAGGAAAACTGAGAACCAAAAAAATTAAGTCAAGTTCTGTTTCATTTCAATAGCATTAAGTATTATGAAATAGTTAATCAACAAGTATTCATTAAGTACTTACTATGTGCTAGGCAAAGGTCATTTTTGTTCTCTTAATCTCATTTTTCTTCCTCTACACAATGAAAACTGAGACTAAACTATATCTAAGTTTCTTCATGAACCTATCATTTTCTTTTGAGGAGCTTGAAGTAGTTTATGACTTTTATCTAGCTAACCTTTATCTATTCTCCCTGTTTTACACATTGGAGACAAATAGTTCAATAAAATCAATAAAAAAAAAAAAAAAAAAGAATCATAAAAGAATCACTGGTCATCCAGATGAGCATATTATCATTCCATTCTATTTCACAATGTTTGATATGAGGAATTGAGCTAGGGGGTAGGTTATGTCCAGCTAAGAGATTTCTTGAACTATTTTTATCCTATTTTAGAACCCAGAATTAAAATCCTCCATTAAAATCCATATCATACTATAGAATCATCAAGAATTGTGCTAGCACACTGCAAAGCTTGGCTGGTGCTCGCATATTAAGATTATATATCTAACCTCTGAGGACCCCAATTTAAGTGTGAAAAGACTTACCTCCAAGTTATGCCCACCCTTCATCCCCACCTGGTGATCCTTTTTAAATATGAAAACTGAAGGCCCATCTCCTAAGGCACAAGAAGATTGTGATCTGCACAAGGGAGTGGCCACACCAACAAAATCATGACTGCTTTTATGTACTAAGAATGGTAGAGGAAGAGGAGGTCTTTGAGATCATCTAGCTCACTCTCTCATTTTGGAGAGGAGGAAGCTGAGCCTCAGAGAGACTTTGTGACTCTGTCCAGGTCCCAGAGCTAATTAATAGCACAGCTGAGACTAGACACTCTTTCCCCTGTTCCAAATTGCCTCTTACAGATGAGGAAACCTAAAGGTGAAGTGATTTGCTTCAAATCACAAAATTAATTAGTGGAAGAACTGAAAACAATGATGATGATGATGATACTGTGGGGTTTTAAGATTAATAAAGTGCTTTCTCCAAAATAAACCTATAAAGCAGATATTACAGGTATTATCATTTTATAGTTGAGGAAATTCAAATTTGGTGACACTATATAATAGGTCCAAGATCATATAATTAGTTAGTGCCAGAGCCATGCCGAGAATTTGGTACTAAGGCTCTTTCCAATCTACTTCCTGTGATTTGATTAAGGCTACTAAATATCAAATGTCACAAGTCAAAAATTATGGCCGGGTGTCCCAAGTTCTGATTTGATGATCTCATTAATGGTTAGTAGTAATACCTTCTTCTATATTCTTAAATGCATTTGCTCCTTAAATGCATTCATTAGAAGACTTAAGAATAGACAGGTGTTAATAGGCATAACTTTCAGGGATCACAAAGAAAACCACTGTCCAGAACTGGAAGGAGCTCAAAGTTTGCACACAGATCATCCTGTTTTTTAAAAAAAATCTTCCTTCTCTCCTCCTTTTCCACTTCCTTACTCAAAATTAAGTCAGTCTTCAAAGTAATGCTTTCCACAGGCAAATAGGAATATGGAAGAGGTTTGCAATTTTATAATTGCAAGTATAATATTTGCATATAATATAATAATTGCAATTCAATAAACACATTTTATTATTGTTGTTAAAACAACATAAGGTCTTGGACACTTGATCTTAGGATAGAACTAATATACTTGTACAGCCTTGAAGACGACAAGGATTTTTATTTGTGAATGGAAAGACATTTGAACAATGGCAATAGATGAGCAATAAGGATTGGTAGGTGGGAGTGTGGGGAGAAGAGAGGGAAAGGAGTGAGCATTTATTAAGTGCCTACTATCTGCCAGACACTGTGCTAAGTTGCAATTATTATTTCATTTGAAAAAAACACAAAAGTATACAAGAGAAAAAGCACAAGCCAGAAACAAGCTAAATGTAGTTGATGGAGAAAGAGCTGGTCTAAGGATCTCTTTAATCTACAGCTTCATCATGGTGATTCTAGCTTTTAATAGAATCACAGAATATTATTATTTTTGTAAGAATTTTATGTCAAGATATATGGAATAAAGAGTTCTTGGAGCAGAGACATAAATAAGACTTACTAGATGTCAGTATGTGTGTGTACTTGTGCCTATGCACGTGTTTAATCTGTGTAAGTATGAACATATACACATGTGAATGTGTTGAATGTGTATTGTGCATATGTGCACGTGTGTGTGTGTGTGTGTGTGTGTGTATCAGAGTGAGGAGGAACTCTCCCACAAAAATGCCAAACAATCAAGATGACCTAATGGTACCCAACGGGCAAGTGCTATGATACCATAGTCAGGATGGAGGAGAACCTGCTCCATAAAGCCTGAACTGGCAGGAAATGCCAATAATGACCATATTATATTGTTGTACAATGTCATACAATAATAATGACAAAGAAAAGAGATGAAATAGCCCTTTCAATACCTGTTTGAATGGTGGCTGTAGACTGGCCATGGGAGAGTTATGATCCTAGAAAGGGGGAGAAAGAGGAATGGGTCTAGTGGTGAACAAGAAATCCTTGACTTCTGGGGATTGGAGTGGATATGGAGTTCTGCTGTGCATTGTAATTTAGTTATTTTGCAATGCACTACAAACCTGCTACCAGAGATTCTAGCCAGAGCTGTATGAGCCAATAAATTAGGTAAATTTAGGATTTTTTTTTTATTTCCAGAGAAGTGCCATGTGGAGTAAGGCCACATACTGACTGAGACTTGATTGGGCCAGGTGGTCAACTATACACAAGAACTATTTTACAGAGCTTATTAGCTGTTCTAATGGCCAAACTCACAAAAGAGATTGGGAGGATGGGTGTCTCATTGTTTGAGATATGCTAAGGTTGGGATTGAATTCCTTCAGAACCTGAGCAAGTCATAGCAGGAAGAGAAAAGGACTGGTCTAGCCTAATCCCTCACACCTACTGTGAGAAGCAATTCATCAGTAATAGATTCTGGTATCCAATAGATTTAGGATGCAAAGAAGGAAAAAATGGTTATTATGACGAAAGTCCTGCTGAGTCTCTTCTGTAAGTGGGATGTTTGATTCAATAAACTTATTAAAATGTAGGTCACTGGGCTAGATTCTGGAAATAGGAAAAGAAACAACAAAAAAAAATTAAAATATAAACAGTTTCTGCCCTCACAGAGCTTACATTCTGTTCTAAGGGGAAAGAGGATACAGTCTCTTGGGAAAAGTTCCCTGTAATATCAAGTTCTATCAGAGCCTGGCTTTCATTGTTGAGAAGACAGAACTTTCAGAGATCCCATGAATCAAGGAGGAAATCCATGTTGGTTAAATTGGGAGGTATACCTATAGCATGAGATTTACAAAGAAATCCAATTGAACAAAGGAATTGCAAGGAGTGCTAGAATATCTGGCCTCCTGGGTTTGCCTGCAAGTATGTAGGAGAATATTTTAGATTAAACTTTTTCTACTCATAACCCCTTTTTGTCCAAGATATTTTTACTTGACTTTGAGTGTAGAGGTATGTAAAACAGATATGCAAATAAAACATTTACTGGTAATAAATCATAATTTAGCTATCCCCACAGTTACAAGACCCTATGTGGAGTTGTGAATCACAGTAAGAGGCTGGGCTTTAAATATCATTGGCTTATGTCCTATGTCCCCCTTGTACTCCAAAGGGAAAGTTCCTATATAGTGCTATATGTTCATATATACTCCCCAATAGTAATCTGGCAGCCAGGTAAAAGACTGCTTCTTTACAGCTCATGGTCATGCAATGTAGGATCAATAAACTGATGAGATAACTCTGCCATTTTCTGATTCTGTATCTATAAATCAGTTCTTAGAAAGACATTTTCTTTATCAATAAAAAAAATCTGCTCATTTTTATACTTTTCCAGGAAGAAAGACCACATGCTTTGCCAAGGAAAGGTGAAGGCACTGAATATCTGATCTGGCTGAGTTTGCTAAAGATAGACACTACTCCCTTTCAAAGCAATTTATTTTAGTACTTTAAAGATCCATATTTTCATCAGCATGGTTACTCCTCCCATCTATGTAGAATCCAAACATACACCTATGAAGATATCTTTTGTGAATAATCTCCCTAGGCCCACCCTAGTAGTACATCTCTCAGAACTTGGTGAATCTTTTTCCCAGAAGACAGAAACAGTCCATCCTTGAAGCAGTTCCAATGAGTTCATAGCTCTGTTGGCAGATCTTGTAAGAGTCTAGGATCATGTACATACCACAATGAGGCACCAGAGAAGGACTATATAGAATTTAGAAACAACTTACGGGGCAGGGGATGTAAAGGATGCAAATCATTTAACCCTAATTGTCTCACCATATAAATAAATGAATGAATGGATAAAAACAATTTAAGGACAGGTATTCCTTTTAGCTCATGATCACTCCTCCTTTTTATGAGTTAAGACTTTTAATAAGAGACAGTAGAGTTCTATATTAAAAGTGCTTTTCATAGTTATATCAGGGGTTTTAGAATTAGAAGAACATTGAGTCAAACTGTCTATACATCATTCTAGCTATGAGAGTTATTCCTAAAAAGGCTTCCTTTAGCTAGTTAACCTTGTTCCTGCAGTAAGAAGTCTCATTAATTTCCAACAGAACATAGACCTTCCTGGCCTTGACCCCAGTTTCAGGGTCCATTTTATTCCACAATTCTCAGTCTACCATTTATAGTCATATGACTCCATCTTCTATTCCTGACACAGCCTTTATACTTTCAATTTGGAAGGTTAGAAAACATAGATTCAAATCCCAGATTTTTCTTTACTAGCTGTGACCATAAAAATTAAATCACCTCTGGGAGACTTAATTTTCTTAAATGAGAACATGAAGTTGTTGAGAGGAAATACTTTGCAAACATTATGAAGTTATAATTCAGTGAAAAATCCTTTATGTTAAATTATCTCTTTATTTCCTCCATATCCTTTTTTCCTGGACCAGAAGTTTGATTTAACCTACTTCAATTTTAATTACTAATTCTAAACCATGATGATGATGATGATGATGATGATGATGATGATGATGATACCTAGCATTTGTATATAGGACTTTAAGATTCGTAAATGTTATCTAACTCATTTTTTCACTCACGTAAGTGCTTAGGAAGCAGGCACTATTATCATCATCATTTACCAGATGAAGAAACATGTTGAGGAAGGCAAGAACTTGTCACAAAGACACAGCTAAGAAATAAGTCTCTGAGACAGAATTTGAATTCAAGCCTTGCTGATTCCAAATCCAGCACTCTAGTCACATCACCATTAGCTAGCTGCCCTATTCTTTTTTAAAATATTTTTCAAGTATGATGAGTCACCATTGTGGGGATAGGAGGGAGTTTGTTAGAATACATCTTGGTAAGGAAAAGACCTCTTTTGAGATGGCTGGGTAGGTAAATGAGAATTCACTGCAAATGCTCAGATTTACTGAAGCAGAAAGTAAGACTCAGAGGTGTACAAGGGATTGTCCAAGGTTATGCAAGTAGTAAATTATCAGATCCAGTGTTCAACCCCCAAGCTCTCTCCATACAAATCCAATGCACTATGCCCTCTATTTTCTTCAGCACTATGATGCTTAGATACTTTGGATAGGATTTCCTATCAAAGAGCTGACCTTACAGAAACTGAAATTCTCTATTCTGAAAGGTCACATGCCTCAGAGAATGGTATTGGACACAGCATGACTCCTGTCAGAAGGATATTCCCCAATCTAAAGCTAAGAATAAACATTCTAATGTTGTTTCCTACTGAATGCTCAGTCGCCCCACGTTCTTGTCTGGATCGTAAAGAGCCTGGGTTCAAGCAGAGGCTCTTGAAAGGAAGCTGACTGTTACGTTGACATCAGATGACTATTGAGGCAGGGAGAAAAACCATTTCCAGCACAGTGTCAAGGCTCATGTATCTTAAGAGAAAAAAAGGGGTCCCTTTAAAACAATAGGCTATCTTTCCTGAAAAGGAATACTAGTTCTTTACTGAAGTCTTCATTTCCAAATGGAAATGCTAACAGAGGCAATAAGGGTCACCTTGCTACTTCACCTGAAAGTCTGTGGTGAAGGAAGATTCTAAATTTGGGGGTAGAGAATCTTGGGCTTGAGTCCTATTTCTTCCACTAATACTAGCTATATGACTTGAGACATATATGACTTCAAGCCTCAGTTTTCTGTCCTGTGAAATGATGCAATTACTTATCTTGTTTGCTCTATCTTATTGGTTTGTTGTGAAAAAAGCTCTCAAACTAGGGGATGCTATGAAAATGTAAGCCCTTACAGAGTGAAATATAAGAGTAATTCCCTTTCTTTTATGTCTCCTCTTAGAATTCCTTTACTCCCTGAAGACCCTATCTCAAAAACCTACATAACATTCTGCTTCTCAGATGGGATCATAGGAAGAGCAATGGCTATTACCTCTCTAAAGGAGGGCACCTGCCTCAGCCCTAAGGACAACCAGAATCACTGGGGGCATGAGAGTCCAGAGCCCAGGTCTCCCAATTCCCAGGCCAGATCATCCCCCATTCAGCGGACAGTTCTGCCTCTCTTGCCAACAATGGCAACTTATGCTTGGAAAATACTGAGTGCTATTCAAAAGATTTTCACTGTTTATTTCAATTTATCCTCATTTCAACTGCACTAAAAGTCCTGCCTGTCATGGGACAAATCAGGAAACTGAAGCACTAAAGTTCAATGATATGTCTGCCTAAGAATACAGAGCTAAATAAAGGCAGAGCTAGATTAGAATACCTGTCACTGAATTCACAGTGTGAAGCTCTTTCTACACTTTATGGGAGGTAATCGAGAATGAGCATTATTCTATCTATGGATCTCCATCCCCATCATGAGGGAAATTATGCACTTCACCACTCTCAGCTTTTTTGTAGCACCCTAATCTAGTCCTTGAAAGTGATTCTTCTTTACTATCAAGCCCATTCCATCAACATTTCAGCCCTCATTATAATAACTGAAGGCAGCTAAGTGTTATACTAGGCAGAAAGCTGGATCTGGATTCTGGAAGTTCTGAGTTCAAATGTAGCCCCAGACATATAACTTAATTTCTGTTTGCCTCAATTTTCTCTTCTGTAAAATGCAAGTAATAATAGCACCTAAATCCCAGAGATGTGTGTGGATAATGTGAGGTAGTATTTACAAAGTACTTTGCAAACCTTAAAATGCTAGTAAATATTGTTATTATTATCAGATGAGATCTGAAACTTAGGTAAAAAGAAACTAAAACATAAAACCAAATCAAATTCAGGGCCCAGGAACTAGGCAACCACTGAAAACATATTGGGATTGTAGGCTGGGGAATGAGGATATAGAGATGAGGGATAAAGGATGATGAAATTTTTATCACTGAATAATAATTACTTCCTTTAACAAATATATTTTCTGTAGAATAAGTGAGTGCAAATGTCATGCCAATTTCATAGAAGAGGAAGATTAAGAAATCTTGGCAGGGCCTGGAAAGATTTATATGAATTAATGCTGAGCTAAACAAGCAGAACCAGGAATGCATTGTACGTAATAACAGCAACAATGTGCAATGATCAACTATGAAAGGCTTGGTTCTTCTCATTGGTTCAGTGATCTAAAGGAATCCCAATAGACTTTGGACAGAAAATACTATCTACATCCAGAAAAAGAACCATGGAGACTGAATGTAAATCAACACATGCTATATTTACTTCTTTTTTCCATTTTTTTCTCTCTCCCATAGTTTTTCCCTTTTATTCTGATTTTTCTCTCCCAACATAATTCATAGAGCAATGTGCATTAAAAATAAATAATTTTTAAAAAAAATTATCCGTTGCACTAGAAAGAAAAAAAGAGAAATCTTGGCAGGTCCTCAGCTAATAAAAGAAGTTTCCTAAATCAATTAAAATTAAATCTTAAATCAAATTAAAATTAAAAAGCAAGGGTAGTGGTAGAAATTAAATGTGAAGACAAATGACTATGATTGGTACATAGTGAGTTATGGATCAAAATAGACTTGAGACAAAGTCAAGAAGAGCCACCCTCTGGAGGACCAATAGGCTTCTCACACAATGGAGAGGTGAGTACATCAGGGAAGTGTGTCATGGCACACAAGTGAATTTGATTTAAGTGAGGAAGGGCTGGGCAAGGTCACCTGCTTTACTTTCTTCTCCAGAACCACCTGGGTCCAGTGCCAGATATAGATCAGGCTGACTGGAGACAGACCTGGATGCAGTGCATGGGAGGGAAATCTGTTTTTAAAGGAAGCCTTCTCAACAGTAACTCATCTTGGAGAAGATTTGAAAACAGTTTATTGATGAGATTAAATCTTGTTTTTCTCCATCACCAGGAAACCAAGCATTCAAAATGGGAAGCTCCGAAAATAATCTTTAAGTTGGAGATTTATCACTGATTATGAAAATTTTAAAAAAAGTCCATTGCTACAGAATTATGAACATTGCCAGGTATAATGACAGTCTCACAAAGCAAATGGTATAAAATATTATAAGCCCCAATTTACAATGGGGGGGGGGGGGGAAGTGAGGTACAGAAAGGTTATATGACTTTTCCTAGCTGCACATCTAGAAAGTGTTGGAGATGGAGTATGAATCCCAAATTTTAATTCCAAAGTAAGTGCTCTTTTCCCCCAAGCCAGGCTGCTTCCCTTAAAGATTAAAAGGCATGCTAAAATCTATTGTGATCTTTACCATTTCTGATTTCATATATATAATTTTTTTCCCCTATAGCACTGAAAACAGTAGACAGAACTCTGATTTGCTTTGTACCTTAAGATCTTCTTTCATCATGCCACATTTTCTCAGTAGGATATAATAAAAAACATAAATAAAAGGTTCAACATCCTCACAAAGTCTAAAAGCAGGAGGGCTGATGAGTCAGAGTGAGTCAATGCATCTTCTTTGTCATCCAGGAGAGAGCAGGTCCTGACCAGCTGACATGAAGATCTACTGTTTTTACTGGAGAAGCAACATTTACCATCCTAACCTATTGTGATGATAGCATCTTCCAGCACCATCCAAATCCTTTTACTTTGACTTATACATATTTAAATACTCTGGTGTTAATGTCATGAACCCAGATTTTCTTCTTGAGAAGAGAAGAGGTTAACAAGTCAATATTCTTATTTCAATCAATTTGGCAATGATATAATTCAATTCTCTAAACACCCATGGTTTCACCAAATAGAGATAGATGATTACACTCTCTCTCTTCAATCTAATGGATGGTCAGAAACTCCTGCAGCCAAAAACTTCATCATCCTGTAGATAACTTCAGGATGTAACTGTCAGCTAATCAGGTCCTCAGGTGACAGTCACATAATTGATCTGTACTTGGTAGGGCCTGTTAGAGCCTATACTACCCTGGCATAGCCCAAACACAGCATAAAGTTACCTCCCAAACCATTGTGACTCATTGGAGAACTTTAGCAGATGGGCAAAGAGCTATGCTATTGTAAAATTTAAAACTGGAAACACTATGGATCAATCCTTCTCTAATGAATGGTTTAATTAGAAATAACTAACTCTGAAACACTATGTGAAAATTAAAATTCAGCCCTGGGGTTGGGGAGAGGACTATGGTGATTCCAAGAAGATAGTAATTCTAGTGTTTTTCCTCCATTAATTACTTTCTATTTATCCTATAGATGGTTTTGCATATATTTGTTCGCATGTTGTCTCTCCCATTAGACTGTAAGCTACTTGAGGGCAGGGACTGCCTTTTGCTTCTTTTTTTTTAACCTTAGGACTCAGCACAGTGGCTGGGACCATAGTAGGTACTTAATATTTATTGGTTAGTGGGAAACAACTTGAAACAATAGGTTGGCCCATCAATCTGCCAAAATCAGTTGTTTCTGAACTAAGTGGAGTGAGGGAAGTATTGTGAAAGACAACCCCATCTTTCAAGGAATAGTTCAAGCTCCATTTCCTCCATCAAGTCTATGCTGGTAATCACTACCTATAATAAATTTTCCCTAGGATACTTTACACAATTTGCCAAAATGCTGCTATTAACTCTTATATAAGCTACCATTTTCTCTTGCTTGGCTTCCTGTGATACCCTTCCAATTATTCTCTCCATGTCATGATTTTTCTGTGTCCAAAATATCCTTTATTTTTCTACAATCTGCCTCACTTCCTTTAAGGCAAAAGCTCATCTTCTATAAGACTACTACTTCCCTAACTATTGTGTATACATATGTATTTACTTACTAATGATATCTTATACTTATATACATAAGTATATACTTAAATACAGTATTATATCCTGTATTTTAGATGCTTCTCTATTAAAATGTAAACATGCATTTAAAAATTATTTTATTCTTTAGACTTATATCCCAGAACTTAGCAGGGTGCTTGGCCCATATTAAATGCTTAACAAATGCTTACAGATTGATTGAAAATATGTCTTATCTGTTCAGTGAAATTACAAAGCCCTTAAGTAGGAGAGTTGTATATTTCTGTATTTCTTACAGTGTCTAATATAATACTTAGTAGAAAGTAATTCAGTAAAAATGTCTTGACAGCCTGAAATCAAGGGACAAGTTTATATATATGCTTTATTAAGTTTAACTTTTAATGTGATCTGATTGAGAAGATATAGTGAATACTCTACTGAGAAGATATAATTAATCCCCAAAAGGACAATTCAGAGCTAGTGACAAGGTGAGTGGAGAGTAGCTGCCCATGTTAGATATTGGACTTTTTCTTCTTACTGCAAGGTTCCATCAACTGCCAGTAGTCAGTCTAATGCATTAGACCCAAGGGATACAGCCTGGACTTGGATTCTATACCAAACCTGTCTCTGGAGTGATGAGGGTCTCCAGGAGACTGAACCAGATATTTGATCTGTTTTACCAAATTCTATCTCTTTTTGCACTAAAGAAGCCATCAGAAATCTCTGGTACCCATTGCAAATGGTCCATTTGATAACTGCTCCTCTTACCTGCTGAGTTGGTGCTAGCTGCTGCTGCTGCTGCTGCTGCTGCTGTTGCTGTGGCTGTGGCTGTGGCTGCTGGTAAAAGGTGGCTTGTTGCTGCTGCTGCTGCTGTTGCTGTTGCTGCTGCTGCTGTTGCTTGAGGAATAGATGCTGCTGGTGCTGGGGTGTGGCCTGGGCTTGAGCAGGCAAAACCTGGGCCTGAGTGGAAGGTGTCTGCTGTGGAGTGGGTGGAGCCTGTGGCTGCTTGGCTGCAGTCTGTGGGACTGGCTGACTAATTGGAGGCTGGGGCTTTGGTTGAGGGACATTGGCAGGGAGGCCAGCTGGAACACTTGGTCCTGCAACTAAAAAAATAAAAAATAAAAAATTAGGGCACAAATACTCCTCTGGATAAAATGACCATCCTTGTTTATAAGATATCAGAACAAAGGAATAACAAGTACCAGTCACATTGTGACCTAGGACCCTGCCCCTGCATTCTGAATAATATTAATAACAATGACAAGAATTGAGATTTATAGAGTATTTTAAAATTCTCTAAGCTTTGTGATAAAAGCTGAAATTTAAAAAATATTTTAGGGTTTGCAAATGCTTTATATACATTATCTCATGTGAGCCTCAAAACAATCTTATAAGATATTGCTTCCAAATTTCAGATGAAGAGACTCATATTCAAAGAATTTCAGTGAAATCCCCACCATGACATAATGAGTAAGGGTCAGATATGGGATTTGAAACCAGGTCTCTCTTAACTCCAATTATTTTTTTAAAAAGACAATAAATAGGCTATCTATACAAACTGGCTTAGAACTACCTATTTACAGTGATTTTCTAAATCAGTATGTAGCCAGATCATTATGTACAATTTAGAAGACCTCATTTCTGTCTGAATTTGATACCACTGTTATATTGGAAATATGGATAATGGACAATACTGAGCACTGCAAATGTTATCTTTTCAAAAACAGAGTAGTCTTAGCAGGCACTATGGGACATAGGTTTTTTTTTCCCTTTTGGCAGGAGGGGGGGATAGGGAGGGAGACACATGGTTTTAAATAACAACCAGGAACAAAGTCAACATAGATCTGTTCATTAGGAATTACATATGTGTCCAGAACTTTGGGCAACTTGAATATAGCGACAGGAAGTGATGCTAGTCCATGCTTTGCCACTTTCCAGTATGTCATACTGAACTAGTGGTCATTAATAATAATAAATAAGAATAAAGAACACCTAGGAATTCCAAACTATAGAGAACATGGTAGGTGAGGAAACTCACAAATGGAGAAACTGTGGCATATCAATGCAGTTTATTTTTACTGGTTTATTCTTTTTGAAAAACAATTTGGGAAGATTAGAAGGGAAGCAATAAACTGGGAAAACATTTTTACATCCAAAGGATCTGATAAAGGCCTCGTTTCTAAAATACATAGAGAATTGATTCAAATTTATAATAGTTCAAGCCATTCTCCAATTGACAAATGGTCAAAGGATATGAATAGAAAATTTTCAGATGAAGAAATTGAAATTATTTTTGTAGTCACACGAAAAGATGTTCCAAATCATTATTGATCAGAGAAATGCAAATTAAGACAACTCTGAGATACCACTATACACCTCTCATATCGGCTAAGATGACAGGAAAAGATAAAGATAAATGTTGGAGGGGATGTGGGAAAACTGGGACACTGATGCATTGTTGGTGGAATTGTGAATACATCCAGCCATTCTGGAGAGCAATTTGGAACTATCCTCAAACTGTGCATACCCTTTGATCCAGCAGTGCTACTATTTGGATTATATTCCAAAGAGATCTTAAAGGAGGAAAAGGGACCCACATGTGCAAAAATGTTTGTGGCAGCCCTCTTTCTAGTGGCAAGAAACTAGAAACTGAGTGGATGCCCAATAGTGGAAGAATGGCTGAATAAATTGTGCTATGGAATACTATTGTTCTGTAAGAAACGACCAGCAGGAGGAATACAGAGAGGCTTGGAGAGACTTACATGAACTGATGCTGAGTGAAATGAGCAGGACCAGGAGATCATTATACACGGCAACAAGACTATACTATGATCAATTCTAATGGATGTGACTCTCTTCAACAATGAGAGAATTCATACCAGCTCCAGCTGTTCAGTGATGGAAAGAGCCATTTACACCCAGAGAGAGAACCATGGGAACAGAGGGTGGAACACAACATAGCATTCTCACTCTCTTTGCTGTAATTTGCTTGCATTTTTTCTTTCTCAGTTTTTCTTTTCCTTCCTTCTTGATCAGATTTTTCTTGTACAGCAAGATAACTGTACAAATATGTATACATATATTGGATTTAACATGTATTGGACCATCTGCCAGGTAGAGGAGGGGGTGGGGGGAAAAAGGGGAAATTTTAAAACAAAAGGTTTTGCAAAGGTCAATGTTAGAAAAATTACCCATGCATATGCTTGTAAATTAAAAAAAAAAAAAAAGAAATTAAAAAAAAAGAAAAAGCAATTTGGAACTTTGTCCAAAAAGTTTTTAAACGATAGATACCTCTTTACCCAGGAATACTGCTACTATGTCTATACTTCAAAGAGATCAAAGAAAGAGGAAAGGGATCTCTACATATAAGCATATTTATTAACAGCTCTTTTTTGTGGTGGTAAAGAATTGAAAACTGAAGAGATACTCATCAATTGGGGATTGTCTGGTATATTACTATAATAACACACTACTATGTTGTAACCAATTATGAAGGATACAGTTTCAAAGAAATCTGGAAAGACTTGTATACAATGATGTAAAATGAAATGAGCAGAATCAGGAAAACAATTTTTTACAATAGCAATACTGTAAAGACAAATAACTGAGATACTTAGGAAATCTGATGAACAACCACATTTTGGAAGGCTAATGTTGAAACATGCTCTCACATGATAATAGAAAAGTGATAAACATAGAGTACAGATTGAGACAGATTGCTTTTTTATATGACTAATGTTTGACATGACTATACATTTGTATGTGTGATGAATTTTGCTTTTCTTGCTTTCTAAATGGGGGATGTTGGTGAAGGGAAGGTTAGGAAGGAGAGAATTTAGATCCAAAAATAAAACAAAACAATTTTAAAAAATAGCATACTTAGGGATACAAACATCTCTCATATACAAGTTAATATTGAAACTCATCATCCTCAGAAATGAAAATTAAGACAACAACAAATTAAGCCACTCCATACCTGTTTGACTGGCTAAAATAACAGGAAAAGATAATGATAAATATTTAAAGGCATGTGGGGAAATTGGGGCACTAATACATTGTTGGTGGAGTTGTGAAATGATACAACCACTATGGAGAACAATTTGGAACTATGCCTAAAACTGTGCATAACCTTTGATCCAGCATTATCACTACTGGGTCCATATCTCAAAAATATCATAAAAAAGGGAAGAGGACTCACATGTCAAAAATGTTTGGAATAGCTCTTTTTGGAAATTGAGAGGATGCCCATCGATTGAAGACTGACTGAACAAGATATGGTCTATGAATATAATGAAATATTATTGTTTTATAAGAAATGTTGAGCAGGTTCATTTCAGAAAAGTCTGGAAAGACTTATATAAATTGATGCTGAGGAAAGTGAGCATAACTAGGAAAACACTGTACACAATGATGACAAGATTATGTTATAACATAATTATAACATATTAACATATTATGTTATATTATTATCAACTAAGACAATTCTTACATCTTTAGGATGGAAAATGCTATCTACATCCAGAGAGAACTATGGAGACTGAATGGGGTATTTGCCTGATGACCAACACTCATCTCTATTGCTTCTTTTGGGTAATAAATGATACATCCAAAACGAAGTTGCAAATAATCTGGTTCTTAGAAAAACAGATGGAATTATATGTCTCTGAGACATTTATTCAAGAAAGTATTTATTTCTGGAGATCAGTTCATCTGAAACCAAAAATGGAGGGGGAAAGAAAAGAATGCCCAGATATAGTTGTTAAATCAAATACCATGAGTTATTACATAAGAAAAAATATCAATTGAGATGTTTTTATAAAAGAAAAGGAGGAAAGAGGGTTAGAAATAATATGTATGTAACTATTTTCTCAGAAAACCTGGAGCAGAGTGTTTAGAATCCAAGAAAGCAAATTTTTTCCTAAGGTGATTCTTAATGTCTTTCTAACTCTACAAGGCATGTAACAGTATGAAATAGCAAAAACTGAAAGTAGAAGAGGAAATAAAACAAATGCAAATGAATAATAATAATAATAATAAAAAAGAAAGAATATGTATGGACTCAAGTCAACATAGCTAGGTCCCAATTAATGGAAAAATATTGTGTGAAGTGATTACATGTATTTGAATTAACACTATTTAAAGTCACCATTATGTAAAATATAGTTAAGTCCAGGCCAATGAAAATATGCAATATGAATTTAAATAATGTGACTTCATGGAATTCATTGTTCATATTAATTGGGAGTTTGCTGTGTACTAACAGTAACAATAGGGATAATAAAATCAAATTGAAAATTTTAATATAAGGAGGCAAGTAATATAAACAGGTCTTATACTGAGATGCATTATTCTATGATGCCTGAAATATAGTGTCAGAAATGTGTACCTTGCTCGAAAGGTACAAAGTAGCTAGAAAGGATAGATGAATATTTGACTGAAGAAATAAGAAATGATATAAAGAAGTGATTTTATGGATAGAGTGTGTTACAGACTGCTTAGCCAGAGGGAGGAAATTAATAACGAACTTTAGGTACAGATCACAAAACTGATACAGAGGCTGGATATTTGTGAATTTAACCATGAACATATCTGCAAGAGTGTGCTATCTACTAAAAATAAAACAACCACTGAAAGTTCCTGACTGGCTTGATAATTCCTCTTAACATAGAGAAAGTGATGGGACTTGATTATCGGAATCTCATTTTGACGAATAAATAAGGAAACGATTGGTGAAATGTTGGTCCCTAATACTTTTCTATGTAATTATGTTCTGTAAACCCTCTAATACCACCATATTTGCCCACTTATTATTCCTACATATGTCAGTCCATTTCCTAATTCCTTATCTTCCTATTGGCTTTCTCTCAAGCCTGCAATGGGCTCTTTAATTTCTATCTCTTAGAAACCCTGTTTTCCCTTAAGACTTAGCTCAACTGCCTCTTTCTGCTTGAAGTCTCTTCCATTTCCCACAGCAGCTAGTGTTTTCCTCTCCAAAGTTACCCTGTATCTGATTAATGTGTGTTTTACATAAGCAGATGGTCATTTATCAAGACATTTAAGTAACTACACAATCTGGTCTTAACCTACCTCTCCTTTAAGAACTATTCCCCTTCAGGGACTCTCAAGTTCCAACCAAACCAGATTATTAACTTTCATTTCATTCTGTCTGTTCCCACCTCGCTGCAGGCTGTCTCCTGGACCTGGACTGTAATATATCTATATCTGGGGTTTTTAATTGCTGTTCATGAACACTTTTTTCCTAATTAATAACTGTATTTTGATATAATTAGATTCCTTTATGATCTTATGTATTTTGTGTTATGCACTTAAAAATATTCAGAAGAGATCTATGACATTAAGAAGGTTAAGAATTCTTTCTCTCCACCTGCTTAAATCCCTGTGCTCTTCAGCACTTTCTCCAGCCCAGGTGCTACCTCTTCTAATCACTATTCTGGCTTCTCCCAGCAGAACATGCACTCTCCTTTGTCTAGGTCACACTGAAGTCTGTATCATACCATATTTATATACTTGTCCTCCCTCCCTTACTATTTATCCCTCTACAAGTATAATTCTTAAGGGTAGAGACAGTCATTTATCATCTTACCAGCTCTAGCATTGAACCCTGGATAGATTAGGTACTTCAAAAATAATGAGAAAACTTTGACCTCTTTAGATATCCAAAAGATGCCCTAGTCTTTTTTTCAGCAACATTGCTGCTATGACCCCTCCCTCCCCCCTTGTGGTAAGCTGGCTTGAAATTTTCAGGGCCTTTTTGGGGAGGAGGGGGATGTAAAGTGGTCAACTTCCCACTTTTCCTTCTGCCTTCATTCTTAATAATTTCAAGTATTTGGGATAGGCATATTAAAAATCAGCTTAATTCCCACCCTTAAAAAAAAAACAAAAACAAAACCCTATCCTATCTTCTACCATACCATTCTAACAAACAGGAAGAAACCACATCATCGACAAAAGTTATTCCCATGTTCCTTTTGTGGTAAAAAAAAAGGAACTAACTTTTATATAACCAAATGTGGTGTTTTAGTAACTTTTTGGTAATGTACAGTTTTTTTTTTGTGAATTTAAATTTCTTTCTTTCTATATTTTTAGGACCAATCTGCCTAGTGCACAGTGGGTACTTAATAAATGCTTCTTGATTTTAAACAGCATTAATAGAATCCCAGGACTTAGAATGAGGAAACTGGACACCAGAGATGGTAAGTAATGTGTGCCCAAGTTTACTCAATAGTAAGTGTAACTTCAGAGAGTACAGAGAGAAAAAGACAAGTTATGATATTAAATAAAGCCAGTCTAGTAGTCTTTGAAGTGTACCAGTTGGGTGCATTCCCATCCCCTTAATCTCCAAGGAGTTACAATGGGAAAAATATGATGCCATCAGACCTATTCTTAAAGCCTTAAAGTCTCCATTCTTCCTCCCAGTTTAGGCTTGACTCATCTGGTAAAATTTTGCTGCCCATGATGATGACAAGGTAAATTAGGCCACTGTAGCTGACCAATTTCCTCACCTGTAGGTTGAGCTGGGGGCTGAACAGTGGGTCTCTTTCGAGGTGTCAAGGCTGGCTGGATAGGGAGAATTCCTGGGTTTGGTTGAGTCTGTCCAGCTTTTGGCCTTTGGCGAGGTGCAATTGACGTCTCTGTTGTGGGAATAGGATCCGTCAGCCTGTCAAAGTTTTTTAAAAAATCAAGTTAGAAGTAGAAACTAAAGATGCATACTTCTGGAAGGGTGTTGAGAAAAGATTTTTCCTGTGATCAAAATTTCCAAACAGCTATTTGCCAATAACCCTAATGAAGACACCAGACTCCTTCCCCTTTGAGGCTGTAGACAGTCAACTAATAACTGACTAATGTGGGTTTCTAGTTGGATATTTTTAAACTAGCCCTTAAAATACAGAGATAACTGTGCTCCCATGAGTTAGAGCAAGCAAATCTTCTATGTGAGAAAAGAACGAAGCTATCATGGATCTAATCCAGTGTTCTGGGTGTCCCTGGGCACTGTGTTTTATGTAGTTCTCATGCAATCCAATAGAGGTTAGGTTTTAAGGCCTAGCTTACATCAAGACTAGTGACAAAAGCATCCCTGGCTGCACTTTCTGAGTGCTTTTCCATCTTCTCAGGTGTGGCTAAGAGGTCTCAGAACCTCTGACAAAATTAGACCATCCCAATTCCTTCCAAAACTTTCTGAAATCAAAGAGATTATTCAGGCCAGCTGCCATAAATAGTCAGACACAAAAATAAAGAACACCAATCTAATTACATATACTGTCTGGCTGACAAGTGATGGAAATCAGACTTCTCTTTGGAGAAAAACAGGTCTCTCCATCAGCAGGTGAAGGGAAATAAAGGACTGTCCAGGGAAAGGGCTTTGAGGCATTTCTGTGCATTCTTGCTTCTTTTGGAAAAGGCAGTGCTCACGACTCCCATTTAACTTGATACTAGCCACATGGCTTTGCTCCCAGAGGGCAGATGGGATCTTGTCAAAAATGCTTAATGCATAAGCTGTGCTACAAGTCTGCCCTTTGGGTAGACATGTAGGAGAGGTGAAGGCAGAACGGATTGACTTAATATCAGTAGCTGGGCGTGGGCTGAGCTAATAATATGAATGCCTCCAATCTGCTTTTTTCTTCAATGTTCAAGTCTAAATGCTCCATCTTACATGATGTTTTTTCTGCTTTCTCTAGTTGCTAGGGCCACTTCCTGCCAATTATTTTGTACTTATTTTAGCAATATGCTTTATTTACTTTTGAGGGTAGATGTTGTTTACCTGAAGAGAATATAAGCTTCCTGAGGGCAAGGATTCTTGCCTTTATCTTTGAATTAATTTCTAGTCCTACAAAATGCCTGGCACACAAAAGTTATTTGATGAAAATTTACTGAATGATTAACATAGCAGCCAAACCAAGAATCCCACATCTGACCTGTTTCTGAATACAAGGAACCTCATTGTTATTTCTCATTGTTTTTAAGCTATGTAGAGAGCTGGTCCCAAAATTTCAAAGAATAAAAATAACCATAGCTGTCATTTAGATAGTGCTTTAACATTTGCAAAATCCTTCCCTACATTATTTTATTAACCTTGTAAAGTAGATAGTACCAGTATTCTCATTTACAAAAGGGGAAAATGAGGGCTCAAAAATGCTAAAAAATGATTTGCCTATGTTTATATAATCTAGTAAGAGTTAAAAGTAGGGTTTTTGAGGAGAGCAAGTGGCACAGTGGATAGAGTACCAGCTCTAGAATCAGGAGAACCTGAGTTCAAAGCTGACTTCAGACACTTGGCACTTCCTACCTGTGTTGCTCTGGAAATTCAGTTCACCCTAAATTGCCTCACAAAAAGAAAAAAAAGAAAGATTAAAAAAAAATAAAAGGAGAGTTCAGAATTTTTAGTCTTGGCTATCTAAGACTAGTGTTCTTTACACTGTGCTGCCTCTAAAGAAACTTTGGGAAGGAAAATTAAGAGAGAAAAAAGGAGAGAAAATAGGATGGTATAAGGCAAAAAACAAAGCAGAATGCAGATCATTCAAGAGAACACTGGAGAGTAAAGGGAATAAGGGAGAAGACTCATCACTCACATTAAGATTGAAGAATAAGACACATGTGATTAGACAAAGGGCCAGAAGCACACTGAGGCATTTGGAGACACCATCTGGCTACTGTGCATCTTCATGTGCCCACAACTAGTTCTGGGGCCCCATTAATATAAGGTTCCACATGGCTCTGAGTGGGACTAAGAAAAAGCAAGTTCATGCAAACAATTGGAATTCTATTACTTTATTAATTTGGTCTTAATAAGGAGAAATGAAGAGAATCCTCTTTGCTATTTTTCTCTACTGGACTATATACCTAATATAGAATAGAACTTCCATGAGGGCATGGAAATGGATCTGACTTATCTGTATGAGTATTTATATGCATTTTTCTCATAAGGTTTGAAATACAGCAACTCATATTTCTATATGGTTTCAAGGTTTATAAAATACTTTCCACATACAGCCCTGTTAGATGGATAATATGGATATTATTATTGTCATTTCCTATTTAGATACACTGAAGAAAGGATCCCAACTCTAGCAGGTAGGAGGTATGGAATCTGGGATTCCTAAGCATAGGAAAAATTCATATAATCTTAATATTGTTAGGCATATAATTAGAAGAGAATCTAGAAATTAAAGTCTCCTGCTTCCTTATGTCATAGATGAGGAAACTGAGGATAGAGAGATAAAGTTTTTTCCCAGAGCCAAACAACTACGAAATAAGAAAACCATGATACAAACCCAAGTTTCTTTTCTTTTCTTTCTTTCTTTTTTTTTTTTTTTTTTTTTTTTTGCTGAGGCAATTAGGGTTAAGTGACTTGCCCAAGATCACACAGCTAAGAAATGTTAAGTGTCTGAGATCAGATTTGAACTCAGGTCCTCCTGACTTCAAGGCTGGTGCTCTATCCACTGTGCTACCTAGCTGCCCCTCAAACCTAAGCTTCTTAATTCCAGGTCTATAACAATCTGCTGCTAATAAAAACCTTTGCAAGCAAGGGTCAAAGGATAATCATGTTCAGGAATATCTGATCCACCAACTCTCAATGGAGCTAAGTATATGCACTCCAATGGGATTGCTTCCAAGGGACAATACCCTTAGATGGAGATGTTTGGTAGCTATATCAGGAAAATAATTTTTATTTTATGGTCAATTTAAGGGATGGAATGTGACAGAGTGGACTTATGTGTGGCTGGCCTTAAGAGTCAGAAAAGATCTATGTTGAAAATATACTTGATGCACTAGATATGTGATCACAGACAAGTCATTGGCCCAGCTAACTCTTAAGTATCAGATGCTCATCAGAATTGGTAAGGGAAATTTACACACTGGAAGTGTCCTTACCTTGATAAAACTCCTTACCTGCTGCAAAGATAAGATCACTTCAAAGAGTTTCCTGCAGATTGCAAGTGTCCCCTTGGTTCTAGGGAAGATTATCACCCTGCCTGCTCCCTCTGAGAAATGAAGAACCAAATAGTTCTTACCTGGCCTTTGGCTGGGTTTTTTTCGCAGCTGCCTCACTAGCTTTCACTGGTTCTGGAAGCTTAGCAGGGATGGGAGAGTTCTGTAGATTAAAACAAACAAACAAAGAACAAAATTAACCTCCAAACCATCAGGAATAGTCGAAAGCAGTAAGATGCCATGCACCTTTGTGGACAACACAGACAGAAGAACAAAATGACTAGTGGATGATGGAAAATACATGGACCATTATTTTTTCTTCTTATCTCAATCCGATTGGGGTAAGAATGCTCATTCCTCCCATCAATTCAGCTTACACCTTGTGGCAGCATAGGAGGTGACCTGTGTAGCCTGTGTAAGAGCACATGATACAAATGATACTAATTAAGCTGACTATGGCTCAGTCAGACTTAGCTGCTGTCACTTAAAAGTACCAATGTAATAATGGTTTATAATCCATAAAATCCACTCAACTTCACCAAAAGGCACACACTTCCTCTTCTAGCAACAATACAACTTCCCCCTAAAAAATCATATTTGTAAGGCTTTTGGTACATTAGCCCCTTGTATAAGATGTACTCTCTTATTATCCCCATTAGGCAAATGGAAACATTGAAGAGTTCAGAAAGATAAAGCGATTCTATCCCATGGTCACACAACTAGCAAGAGCTATTATCTGGAGTTGAACCCAGATCTTTTGATACCAAGTCCAGTATACCCTATATAGTAGGTCACAGAAGAATGTTGTCTCTCTCATAGACTTTGAGAGCTGGAAGGAACCTCATTTGTCAGCTAGTTTAATCCCCACATTGTTCAGAGACAAAATCTAATTTGAGAAGCAAATGACTTTGAACTTGGTAGAATTACCATTATTGTCTATGTCTGAATTGGAGAATTAATTGGTAATAGGAGAATAAGTTGGTAGCTTGAATGGATCTAGAACTTCATTAATGTAAATTCTCCCCCTTATAGAAGTAAACTGAAATCCATTCATGACTACCCATTCTGTGTAATTCTTGTCTTAAGTTTGCCACAATGGTCCACCCAACATGCTAGGGGATACCTTCATTTTACCTGACATTGTGAGAATAACAGTAGAGTACATAGATTGGTTCTTATTTTAGTGACAGATCATTCATTCTAGTATTCTAAAAAGACTTCTTTTTCCATCATACTTTTCTCTGATGACATCCTTTATTCTCATTCTTTTTATAATTTCTTATTTATTAGTAATACAGTCAACTCTTACTGCTATGAATCTCTCCAATGCCCTTTATGTGATACTAATTTTGAATTCTTTGGAAACCATAATGTTCCATGCCTTACAGACATACAACATCACTAGGAGGATATTGGTATTAAATGATGATTAAATTGTGAGGATAAAGATATGGTTAACTATAGAATATTATGCTCAAAAATCCACTTATGTTTCCTACTCTTACTTCATCAACAATGTCCTTGATGTGCTTAAGCAAACTATCCTCATAAAAATTTTATATAGATGAGAAAATAGATATAAAGGTAGGTCAATGGTGGGTGTCAGCTTTTTTCATTATTAATAAGGCTTCCATGCCTTTGGTGTCTTCTCCTTCAGATCTACTTTGTGAATCGATTTCTCAGTGTCCTCAACACTGTGTCACCTAGGGTACAAATCTCTTCCATTTACACTTGATCTAATTCAGATTTCCCCCCCATTATTGCCCGCTTTAATGTCATTTTTACCTCCTCTACCAACATGGTTATTAAAAAAAAAAAAAAAAAAAGATGCGATCTAGACTCAATCAATTATCAATCAATGATAATATAAGTATGTTCCACTCTAGATCTTTCCTAAAGACACAATTTTACATACCTGAACGTTCTGAATGGGGCACTCTCTCTTGGCGAGCTTAAATGAGAAGTACGAGATCTGATAAATATCTGGCCTCTTGTCAGGGTCTGGCTCCAACATATACCCTTTAAAAAAATGGCATTGTAAACAGTTATTACATATAACAAAAATATTATATTCAGATTACTTTCTCTTATGTTCCTTACAAGATGGTAGGCAATTTTATCCTCCCATAAAGTAATTGATGGATATATAAAATACTGCATCAAGGTTAACAGTATACAAATGGCAAGTTGGCATCATAATTTCACAGACTTGTGAAACCTCCATGAAGATTGCAAAATTATTGACATCCTTAATTAAATGTATATAATACTACTTCATGTTCTCAAAAAAACAAAAAAACCAAACCTCAAACAGTAAATTTATTCATTAGGATTCTGTTTTCAAGTCTCATTATTTTTCTTTTTCATATATGATGGTCTGTATTTACTAGTGACCATTAACTAATGGTAACATATTTAATTTTTATCAAAGATATTAGAATTTCACATAATTTGCCTTTCAAAGCAGAGATACAGATTAAGCAAATACTTGCTGGTATCTAGGACGTATGTTTTTACTTAGGCTAACTATGCAGAATCATAATCAGAACTCCATTTCACGAATTTGTTATTATTAGTCCATACTATAGCTAAAAAATTTGTCTTTAACCAAAATACAATCAATTTTATTTTTCTACTGATCTACAGAGTTCATCCATCTTTGTTGTCTTATCTCTTTAGATCTTTCTCGACAAATCTAGAGAGGATGTGTGCTTGATTATAAAATCAACAGGAAATACAACTGAAATTGATCTCAGAAATCATCTTAGCAGAGCTTCTTTCCTACATCTCTAACAAGTGATTATCCAGCCCTGTCTAAAGAATTCCAATGGCCAGGAACTATTTGATCCCAAGGCAGTGCAATCCATTTGGGGATGGTATCAATTGTTAAGAAGTTTTTCCTTAGTTTGAGTCCAAATATGCCTCTCTGTAATTTCTAAAAACTGTTTTTCATTCTGCCATCTATAATAAAGCAGAACAAGGCTCATGTCTTTGCAAGAACTTAGAGACAGCCAGTTATCATGACTCCTTAGAAGTCTCCCCTTCTTTAAACTAATGTTCTATTACAGTTTATATTCTCCTGATCATCTTGGGAGCCTTCTCCTAGCTCCAGTCCTCTAGTTGTGGTATGACCAGAGCAAAGGATAGTGAGATACTCATCTTCTTCACTCTATATGCTATGTTATTTGAAACAAAGTGAAGATTTCATTAGTGTTTTTTTTTTTTTGGGGGGGGGGGGAAGGGAGATTAGGACAAAGTTGCCACAACACACTATTAACTCACAGTTCATGAAAATCTTCAGGGTTTTTTACATATCCTGCTTTCTAGCCATGTTGCTTATATATCCTATGCTTATACAGTCAGATCTTTGAACACAAAAAAATCACAGGACACCAGAAGCTTCAAATCATCCTTCCAGTTTAACAGGTAAGTTTGGTCTCCAATTTTCTCATTCAGTATGTAAGTTACTAGTCCCAGCTTCATGCTATTCACAAATTTGACCAAAAAGAGAAGTTTATGGCAAGAGCTTATTTTCAACAGATTACAGGGCAGTAACAACTTTGTGACACAAGAAACCCTGACCAAGGCTGCTCTTGAAGGATTTAATACTAGTTACCAAGTGAATGTGCAGTGCATGATGGATAGCCACACTTGAGAAGGCTTGCCATCTATCCAGAAGAATGATTCTCCGACTCATGACCTTCCCCTAATTCCTCAAGAACCCAGTCCTTGGACACCATTAACTAGCCTTAAATCTAAAAATACCTATACAGATATAGAGCTTTCCCATGCACCAATAAGAATATCATAAAATATGACTTTTTAAAAACATTAACTTTTTTTTTTTCTTTTGTGAGGCAATTGGGGTTGTTACTTGCCCAGGATCGTATACCACTAGGTGATGAATGTCTGAGGAGAACTCAAGTCCTCCTGACTCCAGGGCCAGTGCTCTATTCACTGTATCATCTAGGTGTCCCTCAAATATGAAAAATAATGTCTTTTTTTTTTTTTTTTTTTTTTTGTATCATGTACCCACCTTGGCAGTTTGGTGAACTTTATCAACCTCATCTCAGTATATGATTTTTAAGTGCATATAACAAATTATATTAGATTAACAGAGGAAACCAAATATATTGAAATAACAATTATAAAAAAAAATTTTTAAAGCAATTTCAAAGAGTCCAGGTTAAAATCTTTGCCACAGAACACATAGAAAAATGGTTGTCAATTATGTGCTTATACATTGTATATTCCAAAACTGAGGCTAAAACTAAACATGAAGTGAGGAGCAATACAAATATTTTCTTTTTCTTTGTTTCTTGACTTTGTTATAAAATATCTGTCTCAGGCCCACCCCTATTACTAGTTCTTTTCAGCACTAAATAGGCACATCAAAAGTTAACCTGAATATGGTGATATAGTGATGCATTCTGTACTACATGTCATTTCAAATTTCAAAGTCATTTCAATTTTTTGTACTAAATTACAAATAATAAAAAATTATAATGTGATATATATTTATTTTCAGTCCTTACAGTAACTTAAAATGTCTTGTTTTTAGTTCACACTGCATATAGTTCCTTTGTAAAATATCTTTCCACTACTATAACATTTTTTAATATTACATATGACTAAATTATATATTCTTATTTACAGCATGATACATTGTATTATGTGCTACAAATATATGTAACATACAACTACATGTATGTTTATCTAACACATCCACTTACAAGACTGGATGAAGCTTAGAATTTCATTGATTTCTACATTTGCTGATGCTTAGCATTATGCTAGGTATTGAGAGTATACAAAAACAATGTAAAACATATTCAGCTTACAATTTAGTCATTAAGTCAAGAGTTGCACATGAAGCAAGTTACATCATAATGTATGACAATATATGACTAAATGCTGAAATGAGATCTAGAAGAAAAATACTATTGAATTTTAGAAAAGGGAATATAAATTGGCTGGAGAGTAGTTGGGAAAGGCTTTCTTTTTGTAATGGTGGGATGTGAGCCAGACATGTTGTATTATGTCGGAAGGAATATAGTGTGTGTTCCAGGAAAAAGAGACCAGCCTTGGCAAGAACCTGTGAGAGAGACTGTGTTTAGGGGTTAGCTGCAATGGTGTCTCCTTGTGAAGGTAATTTGGAGTCAGGCTAAGGACTTTGGCTTTTATTACATTTTCTGAGTAGCAAAACGACAGGATGAAATGAATGTTTCTAGAAGATTAGTGTGGAACAAGACACTATGTAATGTGGATTGGAAAGAGAAAGATTGGAAACAAGAAAAACAGTTAATGATTACAATTTTAAAGATTTACACTCTGGTTCCAACAATGGACAACTACCTGGGGACATTGAAACCATTCCTCTCTGTATCTAAGCAATTTTACAAAAATTATAGTAGTTAATATTCTTTCAGAGAACCCCTCTGAGTTTAGGGCAATGTACTGATTATTCTTCACAATACTTTCTCTCATAAAGTAGAAAATTGTTAAATCAGACCATCCTTTGTGATCAATAGTCTTCACTTCAGATCCAATGAATTACAGCACTGGTCTCTTTTGACCAGGGTCCAGCACACCCTGTACCCCAGCATACCCTGTGCTTTATTTTATTAAAAAAAATATATTTAAAATAGTTAGGGAGATTATCAGTGAGGTCAGCTCCAATTTCTTGACCTTGGTAAAGTATATAGTCAAGAGGTCAAAGTTGGAAATCAGCTGACAGGTCAAGGAAGGTCTTTACCTAGTAAGGGACCATCATACCTAGTAAGGGGCCATCAAACTAGAATAAAAGCCAAAGAAAAACCATGTAATACAAGTGCATTATTTTACAGATTAGGGAACTGAGGATCAGGAAAATGAATTGACTTGCTCCTAATCTCACGGGTAATTGATTACAATGGGTAAAAGATTACAATGTAGGTCTTCTAACTATAGAGCCCCAAGTCTCTTTTTACTGCTCCATGTTCCATCTCCTACAGTGGGCCTGAGTTCCAACTCTGAATTTTCAAGTATTCTTAAATAGAGAAAGGAAGAGTTCAAGACCAGAGGAGAACATGAGTCCTTTTAGATGGTGTTGTGAATGGAGGGCCTAGAATCATGAAGACTCATCTTCATGAATTCAAATTTGGCCTCAGACACTTCCTAGTTTTGTAGCCTTAAGCAAGTCACTTAATCCTGTTTGCCTCAGTTTCCTCATTTGTAAAATGAGCTGGAGAAGGAACTGGCAAGCTACTCCAGTATTTTGGCCAAGAAAACTTCAAAGGGAATCATAAAGAGGCCATCATAACTGAAAAATGACTACACAGACCTTTAAAAACTCAAAGATGGGAGGGAAGATGTAACTTGATTTATCCTTGATGTCCTATGAAAGATGTTTTTGTGTATTGCAGATTGCCTTCATTTGTCCATTTACAGTTATAAATGTATAGATATTTTCCTTTCACAGACCACGGCCAACATGGCTGATATTTTGATTCTGCTTTCTTCATTTAAAATTATTTTACAAACCTTTTCACATTTGTTAATATTCCTCAACTATGGTCTTAGAGGTGTAATATTTCATTAACTTGATATACTGCAACCCAATTGTTGGTTATCAGATAACAGACTGATTATTGCAATTATAAATAATGCTTCTGTCAGCATCTTGTAGCTGATAGTCCCTTTCTTCTGCTTTGTAATATTGAAGATACATTCTCAATTATCAGAATATTGGGTCAATGGCTATGATATTTTAAGAACACAACAGAATACAAGTAGAATATTCTCCAAAGATTCCAGCTGTTATTTCACCAAAATATGAGTATGTCTGCTTTTCCATAATTTCTTTGTGATTTTTAAAAATTTTAATATCTTTGATCCACAAGGAAGTTAGAATATATTTTATCTGTATACATGATTGCGGTGGATAATAGGGGAATGAGAAAACTAGCAATAAAGGTACTTAAGAAAAAGAAATGAAAGTTATTAAGACAATTTTTAAAATGCATGGAAGAGAAGGAAGTTCAATAAGCAGGACAGCTTTGAAAGTAACATATTGAATTTACTATTTACTTTTGAAAAGCAACCTTTATGTTGTGGGGATTTATGTTTTCACATATAACCTTTTTTTCTCTTTGCTCTGATACAGAAATTCTTTGTTTTACTGAATATTAAATTCAATATAATAAAATAAAAGTAAATTACTATGAATGTTTTTTATAATTTAAAAAGTACTAGTAATTTTTGTTGCTGGACAGACTTGTTTATAAATCAAATCCATCCACCTTGTTCTCTATAATTATTTCAATCTATTTAAAAGATAAACATCCATGTCTCATCTATAGTCGAGATACATTTATTATTGTCTTTTTTGTTGTTCTTTTTTATGATTTAGTCTATGATCTAACTAGAAATTATTATGGTATATGGTGTGTAGTGAGGTGCTAAATTAATTTCTAGCCATACTGCTACCCAATTTTCCCACCAATCATTAAATAATGAATTATTTCCACAGTTTTTATTTCTCTTGGGTTTATTCAAACATTAATCTTTTGCATATATTTGCTTCTGTTCTTGACATGTCTATTCTATTCCATTCATTTGGGTTCCTATTTATTGCCCAAAATAGGATAGTTTTGATGACAAATGCTTTTTATGTGTTTTAAAAAACCAAGGACCAAAAGTCTAATTGTATCAGTTTTTACTTTTTATTTTTTATTTTTCTCAAGGTGCTCCCTGATGCAATGGCCACATAAATTTTTCCACATAAATTTCCTCTTGATCCAATCTAGCTGTTTTAGAAAATGATTTTGATTAACATTATACATAAAATCAAGAAATTTATTTGGGATATGTTGCTATTTTGAGAAGGGGGGGCATTTAGGTGGTATAGTGGATAGAGAGCTGGGCCTGGAGACAGAAAGACTCATCTTCATGAGTTCAAAAGTAGCCTTAGACATACTTCTTAGCTGTGTGACTCTGGGTAAGTCATTTAACCCTATTTGCCTCAGTTTACACATTTGTAAAATAAGCTGGAGATGGAAAAGACAAACACTCCAGTATATTTTCCAAATGTGGTCATGAAGAATCAGACACAACTGAAAAATTAAAAAAAAATTAAAAAAATTTTGCTACATTCATTTGAGTCACATGTGAATGATAAAATCTTTCCAGTTTTATTTTTGTAGGTTTATCTTATTTATTTTATGTTTTTGGACCAAATCTGAGATTTCAATGGTATAAGATGACCCCGCAAAGAAATTCTTACCATTAATAAAGATGAGCAACCAATCTGAAAGAGTGTTACAGACTTGCTTGCAGAAACGTTTAAGTAAGACTTATCCAAGATTATTTACAGCTAACATAGTCTTTTGGAAGTCTTTCTGACTCCAAACTTTTTCTCTTAACAACAGGATGCTGCTGAATTTACAGTTTCAATTAGCTTTTATGAAAGTTGATAGATTTACAGTAAGCAATGACAGCTGCTAATAATTTTATTTTGATCTTTTTCTGTCCAATGCTAATACTTTAAATTTATTGTTCCTACTTTTATTTCAACTAAGAGGAATAACAAATAAGAGTGTAACAAATACAGAACTGGACTCTGAGACAGGAAAACCTGCGTTTAAGCTCTGCCCCTGACACAGAATGGCTATGTGCCCCAGCCAACCCTCTTAAGACAGTATTTCTTCAATTTTCTGGTCTTAACAACTGTTACACTTTTAAATATTGAGGACCTCACAAAGCTTTTGTTGATATGGCTTACAGTCTACTGAATTTTAATTAAAATTGATAATTATAAAAAAATTCAATTCATGAAAATGTCAAGATGTTATTTTGTTAAATATATAGAGATATAAAGAAAATCTAGCCTCACACAAATATGTAGTTAGAAAAAGGGAGGGAGTATCTTAATGGGCAAATAATACCTTAGTATGAAAATTTAATTTTTGACTTCATAGACCCATAAAATACTCTTAAGGATCTCCAGAAGTTTACCAACCACATTTTGAGAATCACTACTCTAAGATTGTGAATTTCAGAGAAGATTTCAACTCCTATTGGCAGAAAAAAATTCCTCACCATATGCCAATTAAATTACTAGTTACAAGTCAAGTTTAAAAAAAAATTGTAATTGCCACATTCCTAATATTGTTGACCCATAAAATTGTAAAATTATAAGAGGTTTTGCCTAATCTAATATGATCTTGCCCATCATCTGTAGGCCTCAGTTTCCTTACCTGTAAATAAATAGGTTCAAACTCTAAATTCTCTGACTCTCTAAAACTTTGTCACTAAAACACTTTCTATTCTACATCAAGTCAAAATGGCAAAAAGTGATTATCCCTGTTCTATATCTCTTTTCAGTGTAAATGTTTGTAGTATTTCTTCAATGAATAAGAAACTCATGGTTTCAAATCAATATTGTTTTATTGTATTAATAACATTCCTCTATTCCCATTCTTAGGAGTTTTTTTTTCTTCTGATCATTATAAATCAGTGATGGAATTCAAAGTCTTTTCCCTCATCTACTTCATTGAATTCCCTCATTGAATCATTTTTAAAGATTTTCAGGCTGATATTTTTTCAGATTTAAGCTTTCTTAATATTGAACCAACCTTGTAAACCTGGATTAAACTTAATTTTTCATGATCAGTAATTCTTAAAATGTACCAAAACCTGTTGTATTTCATATTTCATTCATGTATATTTACTGGAGAAATTGGCATAGTATTTTCATTTCAGGTTACATAAGCAAATTTAACGTCAAAACTATTATTTCATAAATCACATTACATAATTTTGTTTTTCAATTACTTTTTGATCCTTTTTAATCATGTGCAACTCTTTATGACTGCTTTGGGGTTTTCTTGGTAAAGATATTGGGAGTGATTTGCCATTTCCTTCTCTAGTTCATTTTACAGATTAGAAAATTGAAGCACATAGAGGTGAATGATATGTCTAGAGTCATGCAGCTGGTAAGTGAATGAAGTAAGATTTGAATTTAGGCAGGTAAGTCTTGCTGACTTCAGACTTATCACTCTATCCAGTGAATCACCTAGCTGCCCAGTGTCAACATTTCACTTGGAGTTCATGAATTATCAATTTGCAATGCTATGCATTTTGTTTTATGCATTTTAAAACATTATTTTTAGAAGGGTTTTGTGGGCTTCAAAAAGCTCTCCAGGGGGTTTATGACAAAGAGGTTAAAAAGTACTAACATACTCAGTAATAGCAAATTAGGGACTTTTTCCAGGGGAATGCTGAAAAACTATTGATCCAAAGGAAAAGGAGACTACCCAGTAGTATGGTGTACAGAACCCTACATTCAGACTCTCAATACCTTGATTTTAAACTTCCCTCTAACATTTTCTAGTTATGTGACTATGGGTAAATCATTTAAGCTCTCTCTTATGTATCAGTAAAAAGAGGCTGAAAATACTCTATTTTGAGTATTCATCCTCAGATATTTACCATTTATGTAATCCTGGGCAAGTCACTTCACCACTGTCAGTATTGTTTTCCCCATATGTAAAATGGGAATAACAATATCTGTCTCCTTGTGTTGTTTTGAAGATAAAATTAAATTATGTGTGCAAAACATCTTGCAAATCTTAATGCTATATGAATGCTTGTTACTCTCCTCATTGTTATTGTTACTATAAGGAAAAGATTAGATACATTTTAAAATGGCTATAGAAAAAATATCTGGCAAGAGTAAAACACTGTAGTTTCTTGAAGAGAGGAATGACTAGAAATATCACTTTGGCAACATCTTAGATTGGAGAATGCATTAGGAAAGGAGGAGACTGGAGGCTTAGAAATAAATTAAATCTATTATGGAGATGATGAGGATTTGACCTGGGTCAATGGTCATGTGAATGGAGAGGAGGGATATGAGACTGTAGAAATGGAATTAAATAAACTTGGTGACTGTTTAGATTTGGATGGAGAAGGAAGGGAATGAGTTGAGATTGACTCTAAGGTTACAAACTATTGGTGCCCGGAAATATGATATTGTCGTCACCTAAAATAGAGAAATGAGTTGTTAGAGATAATTTGGAGGAAAAATGAGGACTGATTTTATAAAGTGTTTGAAATGCCTACAAATATGCCAGTTGGAGATGTCCAATAGGCAACTGGTAATGTAAATTGGGAGTTTAGGGGAAAGACCAGAATTACAATTTAAGGGAAGAATTTAAAATGTTTGTAGAAGAAAAAAAAAAAGATATAGCATGAATCAAGAAATGATTTAGAATAAGAAACTAATACTCATAATAATATTATACCTATTTATAATGTTTTATTCATTACCTTTAGTAGCAGAAATAATAATACAAAAAAATTTTGGAAGGAAAAATGCTAGAAGACAAATCAAATATTAATTATTTGAATTTCCCTGCAAGAAAGGAATTAATTGAATGGATTGAAAAAAGAAAGACATCAAAAAGCTGCTTGTAAGAAGCATATTTAATGGGGAAAAAAAAATTCCAAATCAGAGGTTGGTCTAAAAATATTAGTATCCAATTAAAAATTTAAAAAGTCAGTAACAGCAATGATATTACTGTTTATTTTAGACTCTGAAAAAAGACAGATAAAAATGTTAGATAATTATGCAATGGTGAATATCTAATTATAATAATAGCAGGTGGTATATACATAGCAATTTTTGGTTTGCAAAGTTCTTTACTGCATGTTACCATCTTTGATCTGTGCTACAATCCTGTGACATAGACTATTATCATTTCTATTTTTGCATAAGGAAACTGAGACTGAGATTAATTGATATGCTCTGAATCTCAGAGCTAGGAACTATTTAAGATTGGAATCCAGGCCTTACGGATTTGAAATCCAAAATACTATTTTGCCAAATAGCTCTCTCATTTAAATGTACAAATATTCAATTTTATATATATATATATATATATATATATACACACACACACACACACACACACATAATTTGACAATTATATTAATTAAAAAGAGTAACAGCAAGACAAAATGAAATAATAAAAATAAAATGATACTGAAGGAATTTTACACTCCATGATCAGTGATCAGAATGACAAATTTAAAAGCAGAGAAATTAATTTCTTATTGAATAAACTAGAAATAATTCTGGGTATATATTTGTGTGTCTCTGTGAGTATGTATGTATGTGTATGAAATTGAATATAAAAAAGCAGAGGATTACACATTTTTCAGAATACTATTGGAATATTCATGAAAATAAATCATTTACTTGGCATAGAGGATATATAGTTCAAAATCTGTCCTTAATCCTTCCTAGCTATATGACCATAGGCAAGTCACTTAAAGTATCTGTAAACCTAGGTGGCACAGTGCATTGACTGCTAGGTCTGGAGAAAGGAAGACCTGAATTCATAGCTGCCTCAGAGAAAGGCTGAATGAATTATGGCATATGAATGCTATGGAAATTATTGTCCTATAATAAATAATCAGCAGTTTGACTTCAGAGACCTACGTGAACTGATGCTATGTGAAGTGAGTAGAACCAAGGGAGCATTGTATACAGCAACAGCAAGATTATACAATGATCAGTTCTGATGAACAAGGCTCTTTTCAACAATGAGGTGATTCAGGCCAGTTTCCATGGTCTTATGATGGAGAAAACCATCTGCACAGAGGACTTGGGGACTGAATGTGGATCACAACACAGTGTTTTCACCTTTTTTGTTGTTTGCTTGCCTTTTGTTTTCTTATTTTTTTCCTTTTTTGATCTGATTTTTTTTGGTGCAGCATTATAATTATGGAAATATGTATAGAAGAATTGCACATGTTTAGCATATATTGGATTACTTGCTGTCTAAGGGAGGGGGTAAGGGGGAAAGGGGGAAAAAAAGGGGTAAGAGGGAAAATATTTGGAACACGAGGGTTGTTGAAAACTATCTTCGCATGTATTTTGAAAATAAAAAGCTATTATTTAAAAATATAAATAACACAAATCTGCCTCAGATACTCTGCAAGCAGGCTAGCAGTATGAAATGTCATTTAACCCTATCTTTCCCAGTTTTTTCATTTGTGGAGAAGGAAATTGCAAACTACTCCAGTTTCTTTGCCAAGAAATCTCCAGGGTTATGAAGAGTCAGACATGACTGAAAAGGCTGAACAACAAAGACAAACAGGCCTTGGGTTTCTTCATCTCTAAAATATTTATAGAACTTATTTCATAGGATTGTTGTAAGGCTTAAATAATGTCATGAATATAAAGTACTTGCAAACCTTAAAAGGCTATATAAATGGCAGTTTTAAATATTTTTTATTCATAAAGTCCTAAACAAATAGGAAAAAAAATGCATATTTTTTTACAGATTATAGTGTAGTAAAATTAAAAAAACTAAAAAGATAGAAATATTAATGCTTCTAAAAATTGTTCTTAAAGCTAAACTATAGGTGATGATTATCAACTTTAATAAGAAAGGAAAGAGAAGAATTAGCTCTTTAATTACATATCATAGAAAAAGAACAAAGGAGTCATCTAAAGAAAAATAACAATAATGGAAATAATAAAAAACAGAAAATATGATGAGAGGCAGGAAAACAATTGAATTAATCAATAAAACAAAGAGCTGATTCTTTAAAGAGACCAATAAAATGAACTTTTTTTTTTTTTTTTTTTGGGCTAATAAGCAAAGCGTTTTGTTGTTGTTGTTTTGCTTTCAAAGGAAAATGACCAAAATTAGAAACAGAAAAGGAAGATCATGACAACTGAGAAGTCATTCTGTTCAAAGAACATTTATTGCTATATGTGGCAGGCACAGGGAATAATACTCAAAACCACATAATGTTAATAAAATAATAAAGACATGGACAATTTTTTTACTAAAAATATAAGTGACCAAAAGGACCCAAGAAGTTAATAACTTAAATATATCAAATTCAGAAAAGAAAATAGAGTAATGGTACTCATGAATTCTATCTTTCTTGTATCTGATAAAAGTTTTGAAAGAGAAATGATTACAAATTATTATTCAATATTTGGTGACTCACTAGAGAAAATACCTAGGAGGGTAAAGAGGCCCAATGTCCAAGAGTAGCCATACATGAAATCTAAAACTGGAGAATTCCTTTGTCCACAATGAGAATTGGTTGAGATGATTATTAGGAATTAGACCACCAGGTTGTACTCTGTCTGTGTAGGAAGGGTGACCAGTGCAATCCAGTATAGTCAAAGCAAGATCTTCTATAATGAAGTTCCATTTTGTGAAGGTATCATCACCCAATTACTCTCCTAGCCTGAAGTAGAGTTATAGGAAGTAAGGGATAAAAAAGGAGGTCCAAGGTTCTGACTTGTCTTCCCAAAGGGTAGCAGTAGGCTTGCTCATGGCCTACAGATATTGCTATCGATAGGAACAGGTTTTACATATCAAGGCTTTGTGCAAGAAGACCATGAAGCAGCAAAGCTTCAAAAGAAACACAAGATCACGTCAGAGATACCAGCCAGGAAAACTGGAGATTTCTTTAGATCAGACATCTAGGTTGAGGGGAGCAAAAAACAACTGAGGGAGCAGAGCTAGCAAGGGAAATATACAAGAGCAGGGATTGTCAAACTTGTGAATTTTAGAATAAATTTATGTGGTGTTTAGTATATAAGGAATCAAAATATTTTACTATTATTACAGAAATAGTTTTGACTTTGCAGACCCTACTCACTATACAAGAGCAAGAAATAGTAAGAAATCAGCAAGTCTGAGACAAATTATAAAATACTAGTGATCTATGAAAGTGAGGACCATTTATTTGGTGACCAGTACTAGACTATTTCACCCACATTCTTATCTGATGCTAAGTAATTTATCAACTCTAATAATTGAATGTGGTGCCAGTGACAGAAACACGGATATTAATGAGGAATGTTTTTCATAGGAAAAAAAATGAAAAGTTTCAGGACATGCTGAGTTTGAGATCTTCCATGAAATTCTCTAGTATTTAATAGAAGACTCTAGGTTCTCTGGGCTGTGCTTAAGAAATGCAAACTCTGTCACAGCTACTCCAAGAGAAGAAGGCTAATGGGTATCCAGTGAAAAGTTGTATGTCTGTGATCCAAGGATTAGCCTAATTTGAATCATCAAATGGTTATTAAGCATCTAATATGTAAAAAGCAGCAGGCTTAAAAAAGATCATCAATACGTAGCTTAGGCCATGAAGTAATGAATATTCTGGTTCCATTATATCTGAAAGAACATATACCTACATCACAAAGGGGATATGATCTGTATTGATCAGAGCAACAAAATCACATCTTTTGAAATGAAATTAGAGCCTAGGGTAATAGAAAAACATTCAGAGCGTCTGCTGATAGTCAGGAATGTTGGGTTGGACCTTGGATAAGAAACCAGAGCTTAAAGACTAGAGACTTTAATATGAGGATGTCTTGGAGTATCACTGGAACAATGCAAAATTCATAACTTCTATATGGCAAGTCACCTCACAGAGGTGACAATATAGCATTCTAGGTTAAGAGGGTATTCATCTGTTTGGAAATTCACCTAATCAAGGCAAGGGAAAGTGTATGTGTACATTTGGATAAGTATGAAAAGAATGAGAAACAGAGCCAATAATCACAATGGACAACTATGGAAAAGATGAATTGATGACAGTATGGTTAATTGGACTTAGAACTTATTCAATAACCAATTCAATTCAAAATGGTGACAGGCAGACTAGTACAGAATCTTCTCTCATTTTGATTCATTTTGTTTATTAGTTGTATAGAAAAATTATTCATGCATGTACACATACATATATGTGCACATTTATGTAGCTTTCTTATTAAATCTGTGGATGACACAAAATGGTAAGTGCTGGATAATATACTGAAACAAAAGCAGATCACTGAAAATTCTTATCAGAATTATGCAATAATGGGTTAAATTCGTAAGATTAAATTAATAAAATTAAATGTAAAAAGTCCTGAACATAGGTTCATATAGGAACTTCACAAGCACAGAATGGGAATAACATAGCTGGAGAGCAGTAGTTGTGGAAAAAAAAAAAAAAAGATTTTAGTGACACACTACAATAATTAAAATGGCAAAGTGACAATACTGTCCCACTCTGCTCCTACTAGGTAACTTTTGTAGTATTTTATCCAATTCTTGGAACTACATTTTATACATGTCAGTGATGATCATGTCAAAAGACTGACAGAACTGAAGAACTTGAAGGGACCTCAGTAGCCATCTAATTTAACCCCATCTGAACAAAAATTCTTTCTAAAACATCTTTACTTACAAAATAGTAATCTAAGCCCTGATGGAAAACCTCAGAATTTAAAAGGAGAATTTACTATTTCCTCTGGCAACCCAGTTCATAAGTAGTACTATAAGGATGTTTTTCCCTTACAAAAAATTTAAATATCTTTCTGTGCAGTTCCTACTTTACTGCTCCTACCTCTCCCTTCTGGAGACAGAGTAAACCTAATCCCTCTCTTCCATCAGACAGCCTTTTGTTAAGTGACAACTAAGTCTTCTCTTCTCTATGCCCTTCCCTTCAACTTAGACTCTGTGTGCTGTTGTCCAGCAATCTTGGCCATTCTTTTTTAGAAACAGTCCAGCTTGTCTGTGTCTATGCTAAAACATGACACTAAGACTCAAGCATAGTATCCATATGTCAACGAACTGGGCAGAGTATGGAGAATCTATTACCTCTTCCTTCTGGACACGCAGCCTTCAGTTCTTAATGTAGCCTCTGACAACATTAACTTTTTTGCCTCTGTCTCACACCAATGACTTATATTAAGCTCACAGTCCACTAAAACCCCCATATTTTTCTCACAGAACCTGTTGTCTTTAGCTGTGCGTCCCTCATTCAGTATTTCTGAAAGTAATTTTTCCATTTCAAGTACATTCAGGAGGATGACCAGATGGTGATAGGACTTGAAACCATGCCATTCTAAAAGAAAAGTAGTCAAAGGAACTAAAGATATTTAGCCTGGAGAAGAAACAAAGGAGGGACATGTTGGCTGTCATGGGATTAAATTTGTTTTTGTTTGTCTTCAAATGGAAGAACTAAGACTAAGAAGTGGAAGTTTTAGGAAGGCTCAATAGAAGAAAAACCTTGCTAAAAATTAATGCTCTCAAAAAATTCCATGGGCAACTTAGAGTTACTAATGTTTATGACCAGAGGTTTTTAAGTGGAAGCTTCGATGACTATTTTCAGGGATTTTATAGATAACATCTTTGCTGTGGGAGACTTAGCATTAGAAACACATGGGCCACGCAGCCCAAAATACTTTCAAATATGGTCTGACCTAGATTATAATTGAACTCCTATTTGATTTTAATGTGTTAATGTATTAATTTTTTGAAAAGTATAAATGGGTGATTTTCTTAAGTCAATATGCCATCCTTGGGGATCCTTATGTAAAGAACAGTGCCCTGTTTCTATCTGAATTTCACACCTAATTAGATAACTAGATAAGTTGCCACTGAACAACTCTGCAATTTTATGATACTATGGCTCCTAAATCCCAGTTTCTTATTCTCAGAGTTGGTATGTTCTTTACGGTGTGGTTCATCAGATGAGAATAACTCAGTTCTGAAGTTCATAAACAATAATGAAAAGCAAGACATCTGATTATATTATATTCAAGAATTTGATTCTATACTAGTCTATTGAGAGTTCAGAAACAAAGATTATCTAGAATTATAGGTCTGACTGTCAAGTTATTAGGTACTTCTATCTAAGTGCACAAAGCATAGTAACATTTAACTTTAATGATTTAAGAATGAACTTGATGACTAAGGAACATTCTTTAAGTATGCAAAATGACTCAGGAACCTTTTCTTCAGGAATGCACTAACATCAATCTTTAATCGACATGAGTTCAACGTTCAGAATGATACATTCAAATAAGGACCTTGATGACTAATAGTCCCCTACCATACAAAGCAAATCTTGAGATCACAACTCTGAAGCTACAATGAGGCAAATGAGATCATGATTCTTATTAGTCTACCTCATATGCATTTTACAATATCTCTTGTTTATTTTTGTTCACTTGCAATCAAGTTTAAAAGAAAAAGTAGAGCAATCTGTAACAAATCTATGTCCTTCCAACAACTGGAAGTCCACCCAGTTAGGAGCAAAGGCCATTCCTGCTGCCATAGTCCAGGAATCAGCAAGATAGAAGAGGTGACAAGCTTTATGGCCTAGAATTGGTTAATAATTCTAGTCCCCAAAGTGAAGAAAGTAAATATCTCTTTCCATCAGAAGGGCTTATGGTTATCTGCTATCCTATGATGCAATAGGTTAACTGGAGAGGTTAAGAAGTCAAAAGGCGATGTTAAACAGTCCTCCTGTGACATCTTAACATAAAAATGGATTTTTAAATGTCATATTAGTGAAAGACAAGATTTGACTAATATATCAAGTTAGAAAGGCTTTGAGTATGGGAGACATATATTTCTGTCATTTGAAGATCAGCTAGGTGTGAAATGGCTCATGACCAGGAGCTTGGCCACTAGTTGACAAGATTTTTATACTTATTATGATGTCAGCACAAGTCAAGATGATTAACCTAAAATATAGTAAGACTTCATTCTGGGTCTCCATCTTCAGCACCTAGGAAAAAGACTTTCATTACCTAGCACAGTGTTTTGCACATAGAAGGCACCTAAGAAATATTTGTTGCACATAAATGAATTCTACAGAGCAAAATGCTGCACTGGGAAGCAAATAAAGCAAAACTACTAATTTTGCAAAGACTAATGTCTTACTCCCCTTGATACACAACCCGTCAGAATCCCATCGCTCCAGGATTTCTTCAAAGACTTAACTAATGGAATGCAAGTATTATACATTCAATACTTCTGCTTAAATGATTCATGTAGGTATGAAGTATACTTTGGAAATTTGTCCAAAGGCGATTTGTCTAAGCAATTGGAAATCCTTGTTTCAAAGATATTTTTCCATCTCTGTTGCTACCCCTTATAGATTTTATTTCCCTATTCCTGCCTTTGCTTTTGTTCTCTCTCCCTGCTGTGGGTAATCTCTCCTCTCCTGCTGGTATAATTCAGTCCTGGAGAGAAAAGGTTACAAACCAAGAGGAATCTGGGAAATGGAAATACTTACGTATGAGGCAATGCATGTCTTGGGAATACCGTGAGTTATCAGGAATCGTGAAGTTTCCATCGCAAATGGCTACCTGACTCTCCCCAAATGGTAATGTGAAGTAGCATAATTTATACAACAAACAACCAAGGGCCTAAAAGACAGAGGGGAAAAAAGGATTGTTTTCACTCTGTAACTATTGAACATGAGCTTCCTTCTATCACTTCCCTATAAGTAATCTAAAAGATGGCTAATGCTATTGAAGATGGATGAAACCCTAAAAATCATCTAATCTAATCTTTTTGATTTTAAAGGTAAAAAAGTTGAAGTTCACAGATAGAAAATGATTTATACAAGATCTTGCATATGTTAAGCAGCAAAAACAGGACTAACCTAGATCCTTTGACTCCAAATCCAGAATATATTCTACTATGCCATATTACCACATTTTTATGGATTTTTATGGATTCACAAGCAATAACTAGCAATTCTAGTACCCACAGCTATTAAGATGGGATCAGGGCAAAGGGAGTAGAACTTGGCTGGGATGAAGCTAAATCCAGAAAGAAGCACATTATGTAGTACCTTTCTATTCTAATTATTCCTGCTAACTAGGTAATCATCTCAGTTGCTTTTGTACTTTAGAAAGATATCAAGTATTGTCACTGCCTCCTCAATTTCCATGGGGCAAAAGCTCCAGTCACTCTCCCCTAGTTACAGGTCTGCAGGTAAACAAACTAAGACACTAACAACCAAGCAGCTATAGATTAGAAAAATAACTCACAATTTTCTGGAATATTCAGGCTTACAAAGCACTTTTCTTATCACCTCCTGGGAGATAAATGGTGTAAAGATTATGCCTATTTTACAAATAAAGAAACTAAGCTAAAGTGAGCCTAGAACTAAATCCAAGTCCCTTGACTCCAAAGTCAAGTACCGTGTAGCTCATCAAATTGGAACTGCAGATTACTCAACACATACCCAAATGTCGGCCTTTGTAGTGATAATTTTGCCACTATACAGGTTGACCATTTCTGGAGCTCGGTAGGAAAGCGTCGTGTACCTAAAATCAGAAGAATCATTTTATTAAAGGTGTCCACCTTTCATTTCATTTGTTTGGCAATCCTGTGACAACAAAAGTATTGTATCTTTTATAACATATATATTGCCATATATATCGCAACAATCCCTACCTCAGACAAATATGAATATAATGCTATGCAGAAGGGAATGATAGTAGAGAGTTGTGGTCATTTGCTAGTTCTATCAGCTTGTCCATTGTGAGATTAGGTAGAAAATACACTGGCTGAGATTGGAGTTTTAAGTCTGATTCTTACTAGTTATGTGATCTTGGGCAAATCTCTAAGCTTCTCTAAGCCTGATTTTTCCTATCTATAAAATGAAGGTATAATAATATTTGTGCTACCTGCCACACAGGAGCATTATTTTTATCATCACAATAGCTAAGCTGTACGCTTTTTTAGGGCAAAATATAAAATGTGTCTTCTCAAACCAGCCTCCCCAGATGGAAACTCAGAATGAATTTTGTTAGAACAAGAGTTATCACCTCCCTCTTCCTTTCCATCAAGCCCTTTTGTCCTGCAAGTCTCTTCCTTAAAGTTTCTCTGATTATTGCAGTCCACAATGATCTCTTTTTTCTAGGAGCCTTTGTGATCAAAGGATCTTATTGAACACTGAGTTAAATTATAATGACTGTCATGTATTAATAACAGGTCGTATTGGGGCAGCTAGGTGGCGCAATGGATAGAGCACCAGCCTTGAATTCAGGAGGACCCGAGTTCAAATCTGGTCTCAGACACTTAACACTTCCTAGCTGTGGGACCCTGGGCAAGTCACTTATCCCCAGCCTCAGGAAAACAAACAAATAAATAAATAGCAGGTCCTATTTCTGTTATTTTATAGTATCTACAAAATGTTTCCCCATAATAATCCCTGTGAGATAGACAGTATAGGTTTCCATTTCACAGATGAGGAAAATTAAGTTCAGAGAAATACAAGTGCTTTGCTCAAAGTCACATAGCACTAAAACCAGAATTAAAACCCAGGTTTCTCTGATTCAAAATACAGTGCTCTTTCCCCTATAATGCAATATTTAGCATTTGATCATATAGTGCCACAATACTCTGTTATCTATGTATATTGCATACATGTAAAATGTGTGCACATATATATGTATAGGTCTGTGTGTATATGTATAGAAACAGACATGTGTGCATGTATACACATACACATATGGTTTCTGAGGTAGTCAGGGAACACTTCTTTCATATTTTTTTTGTATCTCCCATAGTATTTTATTATGGAACTATGTACACAGTGGACATTAAAACAAAAACAGACAAATAAAACCATCCAAAATTAGTTTACTTTTTACCTTATTTTTATCTAGTAATTCTGCTGATTTTACTCTATTTGTACCATTAGGCTTTAATCCTAAAGAAAAGCCTTTTTAAATAACTGAAAAAAAGAAAAGTCAGTCTAGATTTCTCCACTAAATAATGGGGAATTGATAAACCAGAACACAAAATTCACAAGTGAAATATACATATATATGGTGTCTAATCCCTCATTTTAAGATTAAAAAACTAAGAACCAGTGTGCAGGAAAATAATTTTGCTAAACTCACATAGATTAGATTAGAACTTAAGTCCTCTGACTCCTTAAAAAAGAAGTCAATCTTTTCTGTATTTCCATTTACTCCAAGCAAGAGCTTAGAACACCTATAATTCTTAAAATTGCCTCTTCCATTGAAATTGATCTATTCCTCTTTTTTTTTTCTCTCTCTGGACTGAAACCTAGATCTTCAGCTTCAAATCCAATGTCCTTTAGTACAGCCTATTAATTCTTTAGAAAATGTCTGCAGTTTCTGGCAGGTGACCCTTACAGCTACAGGATTAAAGGTTCAACCAATTCATATAAAAGTGATTCTTTGAAATACTCCCATTCCAAACCATTTTCTTTCCAACCCAGTCTCCCCGGCCCAAGTTCAAAGAGAAGTCACAGATCTGAGAGCAGAGCCAAGCCCCAAGGAAGGAGGAAGCTTACTTCTTAATCTCATCCTCTACTGCATTGACTCCCTCAGCTTGTGGGTTCTGGAATCTGTTGGTGGCACTGCCAAAATCACACAGGACATAATGACCTCGGTCATGCAGCAGGATGTTTTCCACCTGAAAAACATCCCCCCCAATACCCAGTCACAACAGGTTATTTACATGAAGAAAATAAGTTTGGTTTTACAGCAACATCAATGAAAGCATTTCTTTGAAAAGCAGGATGCTCGCAGGAAAAAAAACAAACAAACCTGGAAAGTTCTCCATGAACTCAAGCAAAGTGAAATGTACTGTATACAAAGTAATAGCAATGTTCTGCAGTGGCCAGCTGTGAATGACTTTGCTATTCTCAGCAGAACAATCATCCACGACTGCTCTGAAGGAGTTATGATGAAAAATCTTCTCCATAACAGAGAAGGAATTGCCTGTCTGAATACAGATTGAAGCATTCTCTCTTTCTCTATCTTTCTCTCTTTTTTAAACTTAATTTTTCTTGAGGATTTTTATTTTCATTAGGATGGGAGATTTATTTTTTTTCATAATTTTATTTTTATGGAAATGTTTTGCATATAACATCACAAGTGGTTTCTTAATTGGGGATGGGAATAAGGGAGAGAAACTAGAACTCAAAAAATTTTAAAGCAAATGTAAAAAAAATTATTTTGAATATAACTGGGGGAAAAATTCAAATAAATTTTAAAAATGGAATAAAATGAAATGAAGAACCAATCCAGGAGGGGAAAAAAATGAAAGCATTTCTTTCTGATACTTCATCTCAGCATATATAAAGGGAAGGTCTATCCCCAACCAAGCCTCTCAGAAAATGAACTGGGGAGACTGATAATATAAGCTTAAGGGAAAATAAAAGGGAGAATACACAATGACATTTTCATGTAGAAGATCATTTTAAAGATAATAAATCCTATTACTAAAAGCCATATTTACAAAAGTTGCCTCTGTGTACAGGCTGTTTTCTATATTATATATATATACATACATATATATATATATATTCTCATCTATAATTTTTAGAATGCTTAACTTCCTTCAAAATTTAGTTCAAGAGCCTTTTATAATTTCACCTTTTCCCCCTCATTCCCAGTTATTGCAGATTTCTTCCTTATTGGAGAATCAGTGAACACAAACTTATGAAGCTCACCATAAGACAGACCTCAGACCATGTTTCCAGGTGTCTATCTCAACATCCTCTTGCCATCTTCCTTATTATAAAGCTCTCCATATGCCTGTAACCTGAGACACTTAATCTACTCAATTTTCAAACACCAGACCTAGGGATGAACTCTTCTGACTGGCCAATCAATGGTTAAAACACATATTCCATTTTATTTGTCCTATTTCAGACATTTTAAGTCATGTAGTTCTCCACCTCCCTGCTTCCCAGCCTTGCTAAGAAGAATATGGCCAAATCAATACTACTTCATGATGTCATGGATCCTTTTCAAGAATGAATAACAACTAGAAAAGGCATTTCAAAGGTTCCACTCAACATTTCTGAGACTTCACCCACCCCTGGCCACTATTCTCCTATATTTATTGTCTTTCCCAGTAGAATGTAAAGTCTCTGAGAGTAAGGGTGGTTTTGCTTTTGTACTGGTATCTCCAATGCATTAGCAAAGTGCTTGGCACATAGTAAGAACTAAATTAATTAAATGTTTTCATTTATTTCTCTTGAAATTATTCTCTGTACATTCTATATCTTTATCCACGTACATAGTATATCACTGCAAGTAAGCACCTGAGGGCAAGAATGAGTTGACTTTTGTCCTGATATATAAAGCCTTGAACAAAGAAAATGGCTAATTTATGTTTGTTGAATTGAAGCCATTCTATAGATTTTAAGAGCTTTTTGGCAAATCAATTTCTTTACCTTGGCTTTATCTTGGCTCTTTGTTTCAAAAAAAAAAAAAAAAAGCAAACATACAGAAAAAGCACGTATAAACAGAAAACTGGGTGTGGAGTCTGTTATTATGTGATCCTAAGCAGTAGCAGTCTGGAACAGAATTTCCTCAGAGAGTGTGCAAAGTTCTCTTCTAGACCTAAATACTATGATAGTATATCAAGAATATACTAAAATAGCCTATGTATAGGTGTTACAGTGGATAAGCACCAAGCCAAGAGTCAGGAGACCCAAGTTCAAATCCAGCTTCAGATACTAACTAGCTGTGTGACTCTGGACAAGTCACTTAACTCTGCATTTCCCCCCCCCCAAAAAAAAAAAAAGAGATCTATGTGATCTATTTGTGAAAAGCTCTGATTTTTAAAATTATTCATTCTATTTCTTTCCTCTTATTTTATTAAATAAAGATAATGTAAAGAAAAAATTTAATGGAGTCACAGAGAGAACAGCAAATTTAGATTACAATTTCTTAGGGTTTTTCATTTCTATGGATCTTTGAAGAGGGAGATGGGATGCGGCTGATTTTCATTTCTTCATAGTTTTTTAGAAATTACTGGTGCTGGATTAGGAAATATAGATGATGAAGTCCCAAAACAAGTAGGAAGAGAAGGCCCAATACTATTACCTGCACTCAACTTTCCAAGTGGAGTAGGAAGAACAGCACTAATACTGTGCTAGGACTATCTATAAAATGGGAAAAATAACCCAGGGTTACTGACTGGAAAGCAAGTTCTTTATAAAGTCCAATAGGAAAGCAACCTATTGCTACATTTCTTCTGAGGGAAGCAACTTACCCTAGATAATGAAGATAGTTGGTTTCATAACTTGAATTCCAACCTAAGGTTTCCTAGTTCCTATTCCATTGGCAATCCCCTAAGGGCCATCAGCTTAAAGATCTACACAAGGACCAGACACAAGGAGTCTTAGATCTCAGATTGACTGAGGGGAGCCCCTAAACTCTTTCTCTTTCTCTCTCTCTGACTTAGGGGGTGAGCCATGAGGTAAAGCACTTGAGAAGGAGAAAGTCTCCTTAAATTCTGGCCTCTGGCCTCAGGACAAATGGTGGAGCTAGTTGAGTCCAGAGCTGGAGATTACAACCTTATTGAATTAAAAAGAAACTCATTCAATTCTAAGATTTCCTATTCAATTCAGCTCAAGCTATACCAGCCCCATCAAGAATTGCCCCCAGCTTATAGATAAAAAGAGACAACTTGGGGCTCAATCCTTGCAGAGGATCTAATATGCCATCCCTGGCACAGCAGCAATCTCTGCCCGCTGAAATGATATTCTCTTTCAGAGTTACCCTCTCTTTATCTCCCTCACCTATTTCCTTAACAAAACTTTATAACTCTCTGTCAGGATTTTTTCTGCTAAACTTTACTTCTCTGTCAGGACCTTGCCACCAAGGAATTCAGTCTTTCTATTCATTCATAGCAAAGGCTAACTTCCCAATGCCAATAATAACCTCTTTTTATCAGTCTAGCTTTTTGGGTTTGTAAATTCCTTTACAAAGGACCTCTGTACCATCAAAATGGGGTTCCCACAACTCCCAGTCTTGTGCTAAATCCAAAGGGGATCTAGGAGAGCCAAACCTTTTCATTTGGTTCTCTGAATCCCAAACCTGCCACTAACCTCATCATTTAACTCCCTGACCACCAGGGAACCCTAGTCTCATCATTTTGGTTCCCTGAATCTAATCTCATCAAGATGAGAAAAATCAGGTCAGAAATGGAGATCATTTCAGAGTGGCAAAAAGCTCTGGAGTTGAAATGAAGAGACTTGAGTTCTAATGCTGGCTTTGCCTCTTCTGCCATGGATAAGGTAAAGGTCCTTTCTAATTCTGTGATTCTACATCACTAAATCTACTCTGGCAGGTTGCCTCACTGGCAGGTCTGTGGGTACATCAGCATATCTTGGTTGAGGACCATGACCTTGGAAGTTTGCATAATAACATTTACTCCTGAGTCACTGTAAACCATCAGTTAGCAAACCAATAAATGGAAAGATCTTTAACTGCTTTCCCAAGAGAAGCATTTTCCCCAGCCTTGGCAGTCCAATCAAACACTGCAAGCGGGACTTTTGTGATGCCTTTGCTTGGCTCACATCTTTTATCACGGAATAGGATTTTTGCTGACTGGGGCCTCTGAGACAGATGCAGAAGCAATAGCTAGAATGAAGGTCAACTCAGGATCAGAGAGCTGAGAACAAATGAAATTCTCGCCACTTTAAAGAAGCACTGATGGGGGTCCTTTAAGAGGAAAGATATTTTTGGTGCAGATCCAGGCATGTGGGCAATGAAGTAATACTGCAATCTGACATTTGGAGAGCTCCTCATACTTTTCCCCAGTATACTTTCATATTCATCTTCTCAACATCTCATATCAACCTGTGAGGTAGATTGGGAAGAAGAAGGTTTATGCCCATTTTATAGGCACAGAGAAAGCAAAGGACTAATGAAGTGCATCCAGGTAGCTTACAAAGGAGCTATAAATAGCTTCCAGGTTCCTAGAATTCCAGTTCAATGCCTCTTCCTCTATTCAAATGTCTCCCCTAAAAACCCTAGTAGTTCACAAGAGAATAATTTTTTTCTTGAAGAAAGAAGAGCACAGGAGTGACCCTACGTTCTCCAAGACTTTGCCAGAAGGAGTAAAGGCCTCAGCAGGTCCTTCCAAGTCATATAGACTCCGAGTACAGGTTTTAAATCTATATGAAGATCAGTCTAAGTGCATGAAAGCTCCATGAAAACTGGCCTCAAGATAATAAATTTTTAGTTACAGAAACTGAGGCAGGTCACATACTAAGCCAGAGATTGCATTCTGTGTCAATGGGGAGAACTGCCATTCCACTGAAACCAAGAGTTTTTGGACTAACAAAAACATTAAAAAAGTACTTAGAACATTTATTGTGGTGGTGAATCAAAAGTCACATTTGTTGTCCTCATCGCCAACTGGAAATTAGTGATGTCTCTTCCCTAAAATAATGTCTAGATAACACTTTGTGTAGCCCAGGGTCACTTGTGAGTCTAATCTGGCTCTCTGTCAACTGCCTCTTTTTCTTTGGCTGGCCTTTATTTTAAAATATAAAACTATTTTTAGATCAGAACCAAACAAAAACAAATGGCTGAGTAGATTTGGCCTATAGTTTGCTGTTCCCTGATGTAGGCCATCCACAGGAATTAATACTGTCTCTTGCTTCTATTTTCCTTATGATAAATTTATTTATGTACAAGTTGTATTTTTCCATTAGAATATAATTTGCTTGAGAGTAGATGCTGTTTTGTTTTTGTCCTTATATATACAGAATCTTGGACAAAGAAGATGCTTAATAACTATGTATTGAGCTGTTTCGGGCCAGTTAAGGTACTTCCTTACATTAAGGTAAAATACACAGTTAAGTAGCACAGTGAATAAAGTGTCGTCAGGAAGAATCATCTTCAGGAGTTCAAATCTAGTCTCAGACATTTACTAGCTGTGTGACCCAGACAAGTCACTTAGTTTTGCCTCAGTTTCCTCATCTATAAAATGAACTAAAGAAGAAAATGGCAAACTACTCTAATATCTTTGCCAAGAAAATCTCAAAAGGAGTCACAAAAAGTCAGAGATTGTTGAAATGATAGAACAGCAACAAATGCTTTCTTATTTTGTCTATATGCTGGAAAACTTCTATATCCTAGATCACACAAAACAAGTCTAATCCTTGTACCTCAAGACAGTGTTTCAAATACTCTAAAACAGAGTTGTCAAATGCAAACAGAAATTAGATCATATTGATTCAGAAAATAACAAATAAGTATTATCTATGTTGTATTATATTTTTATCAAAATTTTCCCCAATTTCATTTTAATTACCAGGCCCAGTGGGCAATTTTGCTAGCCACATGCTGGTGAAGAGTTTAATACTTCTTTAAACTGTTATTATATATATATAATAATATAAAAACATATTTTATATTATTATATGTATAATATATAAAATAAAAATATATATAATATATAATAAACTGTTATTTGTATAACTCCATATATCCCCATTTCTTTCAACTGTTTTCTCATAGGACATGATTTTTAAGATCCCTTTCCAGCCTGGGCACTCTCCTCTAGCCACACTTATTAGCATGCTGATGTTCTTCCAGAAAAAACAAAGAATACTGAAAATAGAACACAATCCACCCTATATGAAGAAATAAAAGCTAAAGTACAGAATAAGGATTATTGCCTCTTCCTTATTTTGGACACTATCCCTCTAATTAATGTTGCCTTACATCACAAAAGTTTTTTGGCTTGACATACCCCAGTGCTATGCTTGTGGCCCATTTAACTGGTTTAGATTGCTTTGATTTAGTCCACCCTTCTGCTCTGTATTTGTTTAATGACTTAAAGATATGATTTCTATTCTGTCCATAATTTCATTACTCTGCTGAGAACTTTTTGGATTTGGAGTCTCTAACTTATTAGGTTGGCTATCCAACCTTCCAACCTTAATCAGAATCAATCCAGAAGCCTGGAATTGGAAGGGAACTCAGAACTTAGCTCATCTCACCCAGTCTCAAAGAGAAATTCTTTCTTGATTTGCATGAGGACTTTCATGAAAGGAAAACACATTACCCGAGGCCACTTTGTCTACTTTTAGATAGTTCTAATGGTTACATTAAGGCTAAATTTGTATATTGCTGAGAAATTGCTATCCATTACTCCTAGTTTCCTTTTGGGGACAAACAGAAACATTTGAATCCCTTTTCCATGTGGCCATCCTTGATTTGAAGACAGCAATGGTGATTCTCTAAGTTTCCTGTTCTCTAAACTAAACATTCTCATTACTTTCAAGCAGTACTCTTATGGCATTTTCTCAAAGCCTTCTAACATTCTGGTTGCCTTCCCTGGGTTACCAATATCCTTCCTAAAATGTGGTATCCAGATAACTATGATAGTCCAGATATGGTAAAGCAAGATTTGCACCATCTCTACCCCATAGTCCTGGACCCTCTTTTCTCTTTCTGAAACCAAATTCTCATTAGTTTTTCCAGTTGACACATCAAACGACTGACTCATAATGAGGTCACAATTCTCTAAAACTTTCCTGTCTTTTTCATATAATCCCCAAATGTAACATGGCTGCCATCTATATTTCTATCCAAGCCAGTGAGAATAATGTGAAACAGAAACAAGGCCAAAGGCAGAGTCCTTTACGTAACAAGCCATCCATACAATTAAATGAAACAATTTGAAGTAGCCTAAATTGTTATTTAGAGCTGATTCATCTCTTGCATCCAAAGAAGTCACAATATGGTTACATCAATACTTTGATGAAAATGGTATAGGTCAGAGTTGAGAGGTAGAACAGAAGGACTTGCTCAAGAGTCCAAAATCTTACTGCTAGTCAGGGACTCAATAGAAATAACTGGTAGCAATAAATGACTGGCAATATTTTAGGCCTGGAAATATTAATTTAGTCAGTGGAAAACTAAAGAACCCAATTTGTTTCCTCAGGATCCTTTTAACACTTCTTAGTTTATTCTCTCTGAAGCATATTCTTGTCACAATTGCCCAGTATAATAAATGTTTGAGTGATTGTTATAAAACGTTCCTTCCTTTTTTTCTGATCCTCTTCTGTCTAAATCCCAAACATTTCTTAAGGTCCATCTTCTCTGTGAAAGCTTCCCTGATAATGATTTTCCCTCTCCTGCTATGAACTCCTATAGAATTCATTTGGTAATTAATCACATATTGCCTTAAATTCTGCTGAACACATAACAGCTGCCTAAATAAATATTTTCTGTTGAAAGTATTTGTCTATGGTAATTCCAGGATAAAGTGCACCCTAATTCCTTCCTTATTACCTTTGTTTCATGCATCTCAGATATCCAGCCCTGAGGTTTTCAGGTATGGTCTTGCCAAGTAGGTTCTCTATTTTCAAAGATCATCTGCATATTTTTAGGAAGTTAATGAGCACTAGCCTTTATTAATGTACTCCTCCCATGCCTCATTACAGCATAAAGTGACACTGGGGTTAGGTGCTGCCAGTGGGATGCAAACTGGAGAAATTTCCAGTATGGATAATTTGTACCTGTTGTTACCATTCTGCAATGGGCAAATGACTTAATTAGTCCATCACTGTTTATATTTAAGATTAGAACAGCCCTTAGATAATGAGTTGGAGTCAGAACAGAATGAGAATAGAGAGGGCTATGCTACATTTTGAAAATTAGAATTCAAACTCTACCTTCAAATCCACCTTTTTTATATTAATATTCTTCTAGCAATCCTCCATAACTCTGACTCATGCATTGAACATTGTCTCCAAAAAAAATAAAATAAAATAAAAATTATGATTGATTCAAAGGGCAACAAAGAGATGCATCATGGGCATAAATATAGGCTAAAGCATATTGCCAATGATTACTTGCCCAAAAGAAGTGAAACAAACAAACAAAAAGAATCAAACAGAAAATGTATGACTGGAAAAGGATGTGAGTTTGTCAAATAACAGGACCAGAAGATAATAGATGAACAGCCTTGTGTTGTTCTAGTATCCCACAATGTTAAAGACTAAAGGATAGCCTTTATTGTTTTGGATAGATTAGCTATGGTGCCTTTAGAGAAAGATGTTGTTGCAAGAGCTAGAAGGTGAAGATAAACTGCAATTTGTATCAATAGAGGGAGTTTCCACATCAGAAAAATCCTAGTTGCAAAATAATAATATAAAAATTAAAAGATATTGACTACTCAGGACAGAATGAAGGAAGAGTTGAAAGAATTAAGTGACTTATTAGATGAGGGGAATGAGGAGTTTCAAAAAGAAATCAGAAATTTTGAACTTAAGTAATTAGAATCTTTCTTTCTAGAGCAAAACTTAGATGTATGGATATTTTGGGAAATAGCAAGATTTCCTGACTCAAGAGATGCTACAGTTGTTATTCCAGCTCAAAACCCTCAACTTGGTTGGAATTTTGTGGTGATTGATCTTATCACTCTTCCACAGTCTGTCAGCTCTGGAAGGTGACTACCACTATCTCCTCCAAACCATCTTGTGATTTTTGTTAAAAATCATAGAAGCCTTTCTCCTTGCTAACCTTCCCCCTTTGTGCTGAACTAAGAGAATTTAGGTAACTATGATAATAAAAAGTAATTACTCGTAGATAGATCAGATAAAATACATGTTTTAAAGTCTCTCTCTCTCTCTCTCTCTCAAAAAAAGTAAATATAATGGGCTTCCTTACCCTATTAAAACACACAAATTAATTTCTCCCCTCTAAGGAAAGGCCTTTTAGGATTAGCAGGATCTGCTAGAGCTTGTCCTCAGCTGACATTACCTTCCAGAGCCCAAGAACTCCCTTCTATGATGGAGTATCCAAGAATTCTGAGGAGGAAGAGACGAAGTATAAGACAAGGAAGCCCTGCTGCGATCCAGTGAACAGGAAAGATGCTAACTACAGAATTATGGTCCATAGCATGTAATTTTCATTCTTTGTCAAAGAATATCTTTATCCCATTCTTTCACCTGAGAGTGGCTAATCCCCATAAAAGAATAACACAAATTAAAATTAATTCACTGCATTTATATAGAACTTTAAGATTTACAAAGCATATTGCAAAGATCTCATTTTATTCTCTCAATCCCAGGAAGTAAGGGCTATTATCTTCATTTATAATTCCTTCATAAACACAACTGTATGCCAATAAATCTGACAAGCTATTTGAATTGGATGAATATTTACAGAAACATAAATTGCCCAGATTTACAGAAAGGGAAATGAATTCTTTAAATAACCCCAGTTTAGAAAAAGAAATTCAACAAACCATCAATGAACTCCCTAGGAAAAAATCTCCAGGAGCAGATTGATTTGCAAGTGAATTCTACCAAACATCTGAATAACAATTAATTCTAATACTATGAAAATTATTTGAAAAAAATCAGTAAAGGAGTCCTGCCAAATTCCTTATATGACCCAAATATGGTGCTAATACCTAAACCAGGAAGAGCTAAAACAGAGAAAGAAAATTATAGACCAATCTCCCTAATGAATATTGATGCAAAAATTTTAAACAAAATATTACCAAAGAGATCGCAACTTACCAGGAAGATAATACACTGTGACCAAATGGGATTTATACCAAGAATGCAGGGCTGGTTCAACATCAGGAAGGCTATTACCATAATCGACCATATCAATTACCCAACTAACAGAAATTATATGATAATCTCAATAGAAGCAAAATAAGCTTTTGATAAAATACATCATCCTTTAAACACTAGAGAGCATAGGGATAAAGGAAGTTTTCCTTAAAATGATAAGCAGCATCTATCAGTAAGCATTGTTTTTAAGGGGGAAAAGCTAAACATGTTTCCAATAAGATCAAGGGTGAAATCAGGAGTCACATTATCACCAATATTATTCAATATTGTACTAGAAATGGTGGCGTTAGCAATAAGAAAAGAAAAAGGAATTAAAAGGAATTAGATTAGGCAATGAGGAGATCAAACTATCATTCTTTGCAGATGATATGATAAAAAACTTAAGAGAATCCTAGAGAATCAGCCAAAATCTATTTGAAACAATTAACAGCTTTGGCAAAGTTGTAGGATATAAAATAAACCTACACAAATGCCATTAATGAAGCCCAGCAGCAAGAGACAGAGAAATCCATTTAAATTAGCTGCACTCAAAATAAAATATTTGGATGTCTACCCACCAAAACAAACCCAGGAACTAGGTGAACACAATCACAAAATACTTTTCATGCAAATAAAGTCAGATCTAAACAATCAGAAAAATATCAATTGTTCATGGGTAGGCTGAGCTAATAGTTTAAAATGACAACTCTATCTAAATTATTCTACTTTTTCAGTATGATATCAAACTACCAAAAATTATAAAATAAGAGTTGAAAAAACAATAACAAAATTCATCTAGAAGAACAAAAGGCCAAGAATATCAAAGGAAATTAATGGAAAAAAATAATACAAAGAACAGTGGCCTAGTAGTACTATATCTGAAATTAGAAGGAGAAAAAAAAGAGCAGCAATCAATAAAAATATATGATACTGGCTAAGAAGAGTGGTGGATTAGTGGTATAGGTTAGATACAAATGATACATTGATAATTGACTATAGAAATAATGTTTGATAAACCCTAAACTCTAGCTTCTGGGATAAGAACTATTTCACAAAAAGTGCTGAGAAAACTGGAAAATATTATGTCACAAATTTAGCATAGACCTACATCTCACACTCCATGCCAAAATAAGATTAAAATGGGTACATGATTTAGATGTAAAGGTTGATAGTTTAAGCAAATTAGGAGAGAAAGAGATAGTTTACCTACCAGATCTTTGGAGAAGGGAAGAATTTATGGCCAAATAAAAATTAGAAAACATAACATACAAAATGGATAACTTTGATTACATTAAATTAAAAAGGTTTTGCATAAACAAACCAATATAGCCAAGATTAGAAGGGAAGCAGAAAGCTGGGAAAAAATTTTAGTCAGTGTTTCTGATAAAGATTTGCAAAAAACATAAAGAAATGAACCAAATTTATAAGAATACAAGCCATTTTCCAATTGATAAATGGTCAAAGGATATGAATAGATAATTTTCAGATGAAGAAACTAAAGCCATTTCTACTCATATAAAAATGCTCTAAATCACTATTGATTAGAGAAATACAAATTAAAAGAGCTCTGAGGTTCCACTCACACCTCTCAGATTGGCTAAAATGACAGGAAAAGAAAATGATTGAAGAGGATGTGGGAAAACTGGGACATTAATGCATGATTGGTGGAGTTATGAATTGATCCAACCATTCTTTTTCTAGTTTTTTTTTCCCTCTCATGATTTTTCCCTTTTGTTCAGATGTTTTTCTCCCAAAATGATTCATAAGGAAATATATTTTTTAAAAAAAGAATGTATATGCATAACAAAAAATAATGTTGTCTTTATATGTTAACTGGGGAAAATAAAAATGAAAAAACAAACAAAAAACAAATAAACTGTGAATTGTGACTCCATGAGATGGCATACCTGAATGTGGGGGTCCTAAAACATAAAATATTGATCAACTCTGAAAAATGTTGCTGATGTTCTATGTCCTACAGTATCAAATATTCCATCAATATTTAATTATTTATGTAAAAATAAGCAACTATATCTATCTCATTAGTATACAAATTTGCTCTCATCTTTAATAAATGATAAAATTATATATACATGCCAAAGAATTGTTTTAAATTTATTTATGATTAACAGTAAATGTTGGTTTAGTTACCTATTTAACATACTTATATATGTGGAGTCATACAAAAATTTCTTAGGCTAAAAGGGATTGTGAGGGGAAAAAGTTTAAGAAGAGAAAGTTTAAAAAGTCCTGGCCAATATGACCTTTTCAACTCTAAAATTCCATCTGTTGTCCTAAGAAATGAGATGGTAGGGAAGGAAAAAACGAGAACAGCAAGAAATGAAAGCTGACTTCTTAACATGAAAATAACAAAAAGCAATAAATCTTGGGTTATTCAGTGATTATTTATATTTCAATATCCCCTAGGGTATCAGCAGATTACAATTCAGTAAAATAGTAAACATTTATAAATTCTCTATTTCATCAACAAAACAATCTCTAGTAATCTCTTCATGGAAAATTTTTGTTGTTTAAAGGTAAAAGTTTCAATTATGTGGAAAGTTCAAAACTTTTCAACAGCTCAATTGTGGAGATGAGTGAGATCTTATAAATAACTATTGTAATGAGAAGTAAGGAAACTTGTCATTGGATTAGGAAATCAACAGTCCTGAGCTTGAGTGTCAGCTTTGGCTATGAATAGCTGTATAAGCTCAAGAAAAATATTTCACCTCTGTGGGTCCCACTTTCCTCATCTGTAAAAAAAAAATTCAAGGGATGAAGGGAATTTTTGGATCAAGTGAATTTTTGGATCAAGTGATGTTTTTAAAAATGTCTTGCATCAGATGTGGTGGGGGGGGGGGGGAGAGGGAGTGGTCTGAGTTCCAGCTGAATGTATTTTAAGAACTCAGGTAATCACCTGAGCCTCAACTTTCTCATCTGTAAAATGAGGATAATAATACTGCAAGTTTGTATTCCACAAAGATGTCGTGAAGAAAGCCCTCTGCATAGCTTTGCTGTAGAAGTATCAGCTGTAATGATAACAATGATGATTCTAAATTTGCAACATACATGACTCCTTAGGGAAGGCCAATGTCCTGTTGATGAAAGGCACTTATTCTCAAATTAAAATTTAGGGAAAGGGAAAATAAGGTACATCTTTCCTCTATTTATCCCATCCCACATTCTCCCTCTCCTGCAACCTGCAGGCAGAGAATAATGAGAATTCAAAGCGCTCTCTGCAGATTAAGCAAGCCTGTGCTATAGACAGACAACCCCCTGGGAAGGCAGCTTTCCTCATCTGAGCTCACAGAAAAGCTCCTTTCTTGGGTGGGGGTGGGGTAGGGAAAAAGGGACATGGGAAGATACTAATATGAACTGCATATCACCAGCCCTCCAGATGAAGCAGCTGAGTCAATTCATTCAACCAGACTACCACTGAACGCTAGGTATGTTTGGTGTTCTGGGTTTTAATGCCTGTGCCTTATTTGTCTTCAATATGTCATTCCCCAATCCAATCCAAATGAACAAATATTTATTAAGGCACCAAACTTGGCAGTGGAATTAGCAGTAAAACAAGGCTAAAAATCACTCTATGCTCCCTCAAATAACTATAAGCTTAAAAAAGTAATTCACATGCCTCTAAAATCCAAACTTCAGCTTTACTACCAATACTATACCAATATTATCAATCCCAATTTCACAGGTGGCGGCTGAGGCTTAGAATATGACTTGCTCATTGTCTCAAAGAGATTAAATATTAGAACCTGGATGCAAACCTAGTGCTTCTGCCCAAAGTCCTAATGCTCTTTTTATTCCACCAACAGTACTCGCTCAGAACTCTTTGGTAGCATTCTCAGACTAAAGTTCAGACTCCTCTGCTTACCATTCAAGATCCTCTATAACTTTTCTTTCTGGCAGTGAAATCTCACTATGAATGGCCCCACTCCACCAGTCACAACTCCTCTCCCACTGTTCCCTCGATGACAAAAGGGCAATATACTCTGCACCTCCCTCCACCCTACTATCCAATACTAGTTTTACCCTTCTTCTTGAATTTTTCTGTGCCTGAAATAGTCTATTCACTAAACGCATCCAAATTCTTCTTGTTGTTCAGTTGTTTTGGAGGTTTTGTGAAAAATCAATTGAGTTAACATATTGCTTTGTAAACCTTAAAGTGCTGGAGTTTTCTTGGAAAAGACAAGAAATACCTCATGTTCCCATTCTTGGTATCCCACATTAAGGAAAGAATTTTGAGAACCTGAGACTAATCAGGATGATAAAGGTCATTGTGCTCGTGCACATATGGGGGCTAATGATGGCTTAGCCTAGAGAATGAAAAACTTGGAACAATCATGACTCATTTATTCATCAGACATTCAAGTGTTTGAAGAACTGTCACATCAAAATGAAATTTAGACTCCAGAAAGTAGAATTGGAAGAAGTGTTTGCTATTTTCTTCTTAAGTTCATTTTAAAGATGAAGAAACTAAGGCAAACAGAGTTAAGTGATTTGCCCAGGGTCATACAGCTAATAAGTTTCTAAGAGTGGAAGATGATCCTTGTCCACTAAAGGCCTAGAGCTTTATCCAATGCATAATCTACCAGAAAATTCCATTTTTTTCTTGTAGGACAGCTAAGATTTTCACTGCAGCATAAAGTCTTGTTTGTCTACTTCCATCCATGGTGACACAGTCCAGTGGAAACATTTGGATCTCAAGAAAAAGGAAATGGGAGGGTATAAGTTTCAGCAAGTCACCGACTTCTTCCCTGTCTCAGTTCTCTTGCTGTAGACAAGCTGACTTCTAAGGTCCTTGTAAGCTTTAAATCTCTGATGCTATAATCTTGCACTAAGCCTTTCATTCTCTGACCTTCTGTGGAAATGAAAAGCTACATACTTAGGCGAAAGATCATGGCATCTGGAGTCAGAGAAATTGGGTTTACATCTTCACTTGTCACATAATTTCAATGGCCTTGAGCAAATTAGCTGACCTCCCTGAGCATCAGCTTACTCACTTATTTGCTGGACTTTTGATGATGAAAATGCTTTGTAAAAACCTTGAAACATTATGAAAATACCTGACTTTTATTATATGCTTTTGATTATATGCTTTGTGCTATTCTGGCTCTTTCATGTTAATTTTTAGAGAATAATAATATAATGACTAGCATTTATATAATAATTAAGGTTGGCATAGGGCTTTATGAGTTCTCATCTAATCCTCACAATAACCCTGGGATATGGGTGTGATTATTGTCCCCACTTTGTAGTTTTAAAGCAAGAAGGAATCACAGAGGTTATCTCATTCAATTCCCTCCGTGTAGAAAGGAGGAAACAAGAGCCCATAGAAGTAATGAATGGACCCAGATTGTACATTGTGCTCATAGTGCAGTCAAAATTTGAAAATAGATCCTGTGACTGTAAATCAGTGTTCCTTCCACTATACCACGTGGCTTGCCTGTGAGAGCAGAATTACTAAGCCCTGAAGGACAACTCCATCTTTACAAAGAAGTTACAAAACTTGACTTTATACTACCTATGGCTTTCTCCACAGTTTGCAATTAAGAGCTTATGTGGAAGTTCCACCAAAGAAAAAGCTGGTCCAAAATGGTTTTGATCCTTATGAGAATTACTAGATTAATATATAGCTCTCAAGGGCCTCTTCTGGAGGACCTCAATCCTTTGGCTTCAAAACACCCAGTTCTACATAACTTCTCCCTGGACTTTTAATTGTTTGCTTCCCCTATCAAATAAGAGAGATGAGGGGGTGAAGAAGTTGAAGTATAAGCTTTCAAAAGAACACTACAGATTTAAAATCCTATGAGGATGCATGTTAAAAATCATGACAGCATTCATTATTTTACAGTTGGATTATACATACTCCAGTGAAAAGACCGGTTTGTATATCATGGTCACTGAGTCAATATTGACCATGAGTAGGAAGCAGATTTGGCTGAAACATGAGGCATTTTGTGTACAAGAATGACTGTGACTGGTGTTGGCATAGATCCACTTAAACCTCAAAAGAACAAAAGCTGATTAGCCTCTTAATGCCTAGATTCCCCAGGACCTGTTCCTCACAGGAAAGAACAAGAAGGCACCTGTGACATGAATCACCTTTGGCTAGGCTATCTGAGCCAAGGATGTCACTGGCTTGTGGTTTACCTTAGAAGTTGAACTATGAAGTCTGGGAGTCCTTATCTTTGTCTATAGCTATTTTTTTCCTCCTGGATTATCCCCCTCCTTTCCATTCACTAATATCAAATGTTCCTAAATAATTTACAAAATGTGCAGCAAGATAACTGTATAAATATGTATACATATATTGCACTTAACATATACTTTAACATATTTAACATGTATTGGACTACCTGCCATCTGGGGGGGGAGGGGGGGAGTTGAAACAGAAGGTTTTGCAAGGGTCAGTGCTGAAAAATTACCCAGGATGTCTTGTAAATAAAAAGCTATAATGAAAAAAAAGAAAGAAAGAAAGAAAGAAACGAGAGGGGACAAAATATCAGTTATGTTAATTTTTTTCCTCTTCCTTTTCTTTAAAAAATATTATTTATTATATGGTATGGTTCTCTGGGAGAGGTGAGGAAGGAAAAACAATGATGATTAAAAAGACATTAATAAAAATATAAAAAGAAAACATGAGAGTGACAGGTCAGGAACTACAATCTGGACCACTGTTTTTGTATAACTCCTGAGCTAAGAATGTTTGACTGTTATTTTACAATTTTAAATACATTAAAACTTTATTTGAAAATGTAAGAACAAATCTTGGTTCACAAACAATACAAAACCAGGTCTCTGTAGTTTGTCCATTCATGATCTTAAGAATTAAATTAGAAAAAAAAAAAAAAATGAATTAGATTGAACCATTTAAAGTGAGGGGCAAGCAGATGACATAATGGACAGTATGCTGAGCCTGAATTTAGGAAGAACCTGAGTTCAAACCCAGCCTGACTTACTGGCTATATGACTCTGGACAAATTACTTAGTCCTATCTGTTTCAGTTTCCTCATCATGAGCCGGAGAAGGAAATGGCAAACCAACCACTGCAATATCTTTGCCTTTCCACAAAAAACAAAACAAAACAAAACAAAACAAAACAAAACAAAACAAAAAACAAAAAACAAAAAACAAATAAACAAACAAACCAAATGGGGTAATGAAGCATTGAACATGAATGAAATTAATGAATGAACAATAAGTTAGCACTGGAAGGACTTTCATATAGTCCAACCTTCCTTTCCCCTTCCCATACTCCATCCTCACGTTACAAATGGTGATATAAAGGCCCAGGGAAGAGGAGACACAAGTAAGAAGTAGAACTGGTCTTAAATCATTGATCTGCTCCCCTAATTCTAACAGTGTGTGTGTGTGTGTGTGTGTGTGTGTGTGTGTGTGTGTGTGTGTGTGTGTGTGTGTGTAAAATCTTTGGAACAACTTGAATGGAGGCATTGTGTCATGCCCTTCTGCCTGTCCCCCCCTACTGTCTAATGCAGTGAATAATATAGGATAAGTGCTTGTTAAACTTGGCTGATGGCTTGACTGACTTATTACCTTCAGATCCCGGTGGATAATGGGTGTTTTGCACTGATGCAGGCGGGCAACAGCCTCACAGGTGTCACAGAATATCTGTAGCACTTCATTCTCTGTGAAGCCCGTCTGTAAACGCTGGTTCATCAAGTTCACCACTTGACCTCCTGGCAGAGAAAAGAGAGGAGGTTGACAGCAATTAGAGCCACAGAATTTTCAAGCACAAAGATACCTCACAGAAAGATCACTCAATCCAATCACCTCACTTCACCAGAAAGTCCAGAGAGGGGAAATGATTGACAGAGGTTCTTTAAAAAGTTCCCCTATGGTACCCAGTACAATGTTCATTCCATCTCACTACCTTCTGCAATGCACAAAAAGAAAAAAAAAAAAAAAGAAAAAACTTCCTCCCTTAGAGAGAGATTCTGATGATCTAAAAAATAAAGAGATTGCAGTGAAAGGATTGTGCTTGAAGGCCCTGGATTCTAATCCCAGCTTAGCTGCTTATTTTAGGCGAGCCATTTAATTGGGAAATTAAACAGACCTCCGAGGGGTTCAATCAGAAGGTCTCAGAGGCTTGTTCCAGTTCTAAAAATCTCTGAATCCATAATGCTGTGCGACATGGGGAATAACATGCGTTCTCCTTGGCTTTAACGCCAGCTGTTTGCCCAACGGATATGAAATGCCATCAGAGCACAGCTGGGACTCTTGATTCTTCAGGAACTGTCTCTCATTTTTAAATTATCCAGACCCCCTAGTTATTCCTACTGGTTACCTTCTGAACATTTCAAAGCTCATTATCCTCTTCACCAAAAAGGAACAGGATAGGAGGAGATGATGGCAATGGCCAAACCCAGATACAACTCAAAGGGTAAAAATGTCTGATGGAAATGGATGGAGTCAGTGGTTAAAATGAGGTTTAAAAGGATCTGTGGGTTTTGTTTATTCCCATTGTCTTTGCTCATCACGGGTGGAGATAATTGAGAATTGGCTATGATTATGGATTCATTTCTCAAGCATCTGTCATAGAAAAGTGTAGGTGGCACAGACAATCATTGCAATGCAAGGCAGCAAGCATCATGGGGAGACTGTGCAGCTGGCTGCTTGCACCAGAGAGGCCGGGGAATCAGAACCTCCAAAGGATGCTAAATGGAGTCTCCCCTCAATTACTCATCCTATTGAGCCATTGAGGGAAGGGCACCCTCATGTTCATCATGACAGGATCACCTCTCTGTCTATAACATGACCCATGTATTTTTTATATTTATATATGTATAAATTTGTTATATTTTATACATATACATATATATACATATATATATATATATATATATATATATATATATATATATATATATATATATATATATATATATATATATATATATATATATATATATATATATATATATATCACAGAATCTCAGAGTTGGAAACAGCCTCAGATTTTACCCAGACCAATCTTTCTATGCAGAAGTTCCCTCGCCCACATTTCTGACAGTAGCCCAACTACTTCCAGTGATAGAGATGTGTCTGTCAAACAAGGGGGCTAGACTAGCCAGTCTCCTCTCTTGTCTTTTCGAGCTCTGAGACTATTATTCATTGATAAATAGGGCAATCTCCATTTTTAGACAACTCCCCTAGTGCTAAAGTTTTTCCTAACATTAAGCTAAAATCTGTCTCCCTGATACTAGATAATCATTAGGGGATTATCCAGAGCTCTGGTTACTCCCACAGATTCTGTTTTGGACAATTCAGGGCTTATTGTTTCCTTGGCCAAAAATGAATTAATTAGGGAGAAAAGTGACAAAATTGAGCTATGGTTTTGAAAAATGGCTTGATGGCAGGATATTACAGGATCAGAGATTTGAGCTAGAAGAAGCGAGGCCATCTGTTCAACTACTTCATTTTTGTCGTCATTGCTTTTGGTGAGGCATTTAGGCTTACATGACTTGCCCAGAGTCACACAAACTAGTAAGTATCTGAAGTCACAAGTCACGCTGCATCATCAAGCTGGCCCCCCAACCACTTCATTATCCAAAAGAGCCCCAGGCACGGATTAATTGTCCCAGGTCACAAAACTGGTGAGTCATTCTTTTCACCATTCTTATCAATGATTTGGACGCAGACATACCAACATTTTGAATGACAAAAAGCCTAAAAAGGAATACTAACTCCCTGCTCTCTCTCCAATGAGATTCAAGGAGGTATTTATTACATGAATAATTCCAGAAATTACAGTTAAGTATTAGACTTTTATAGACAATGGAGGAAAAAATTTTAAATTATATATGTATATATGTTTTATAATAATATAATTTATATAGCACTTTCATTTTATCTTCACAACAATCCCAGGAGTATCTGGTATGAAGTAGGTGTTTAATAAATATTTATTAACTAACTAAACAGTCCTCTGTCTCTCTAGAAATCACCTCATATTTATTATTCATCTATGTGCACATAATCTCCTCTCCTATATCTTAAAAGAGAGTTTTGCATATAGGTGAAACTTTTTTTTTGTTTTGTTTACTGAATAAAACTGAATGTTGTCTGACCTGTACTAAGGACCGGTACAAAGGACCCTTTGAGTATTATCCTTTTATTAACTTAACTCAAGATCATACCAGCTCTCAGAATATCTACCTTACTCTGAAAATTCACACTGAGTATGCAATGCTCTAAAATCTCCACACTTTGCCTTTGAAACCGCATCTTCCTCTAATCTACACTCATACAGTTGATTTCTGGAACCAAAATGAAAGATTTTACATTTAATTCTATTCCTTGTCATTTTGCTTCATTCATTGTTCCATTGTTCCAGCCTGTCAAGATATTTATGGATCTTGATTCTGTCATCCAAAGAGTTGGCACTCCCTCCCTCCTTTATATCATCTGCAAACCTGATAAGCCTGCCATTTATATCTCGGTCCAAGTCACTGATAAAAATGGGGGTCAGGACAGGGAATTACTGGAAATTATAGCCTAGAGCTCAGCAGGAACTCAAAAGGACTGAAATTTTAGGTCTTCTTTCTGAACTGGAATAATTCTGAGTGGCAGCTGGAGTTTAATATAGGAAACACAAGCCTAGGAGGCAGAAGACCTGAGTTTAAGTTCTGATTCTATCATTTACTAACTGCATGACTCTAAGCATGTCAATCAACCCCTCTAAGCCTCAATTATGTCATCTGCAAAATGGAGATAAAAATACTTGGGCTCTAAGCTCTAACTCAGAAGGCTATTGTGAGGAAAGTACTTTGTAAACTAAAGCACATTAAAAAAAAAAAAAAAAAAAAAAGCACTAAAAGATATAAACTATTCATTATTTCCTATAATCTCCTTTCTGGTCTGCCCTTCTTTCCATCACCAACAGAATTTACCAGAGTGAGGGGGAAAAAAGTTAAAGGATAGGGAAGAAGGATGAATTTACCTGGACATTTTTTAATTCTTAAGTTACCTCTTCTCCTCATAGCTTTATCATTCAATCTGAAGTGGCCTAATTTCCCAAATCAGACTTGCAAACATGCAAAGGATCCATAATTTTTTAACATAAGGAACTTCCAGATTAAAAACTTCCTTTCCTAATCTAGATTATAATGCAATTAAGGCTTAGAAAAGAAGAGTTGCTATCACCACTAAAATTAAGGTAAATAGAGAAACAAAGTCCTGAGCAGCTCAATTTATTAGTAAGACTAACAGTTAACAATAACATGGGTTTTTTCAGCTCCTCAAAAGACCAGAATTTAGGCGGCTTACCCATGATATTTATCTAGGAAATATGTAGGCAGAATCTGAACCAAGTCTTACTAATTGAAAGCTCAATAGTCTTTCTCCTGTGCAGCATTGCTTCCAGCTCAGACACATATATAAGAAATGCTTTTTGATCACTCTTTCTACTGTTGTTTGTCAAAACCATGTATGATTGAGAACTGAGTCATTTCCTGACCTCCTAAATCCCGTTTGACCTATAACCCAGAGATAACAGCATGATTAGCAAAGACATCCAAGCTTTTGACCAACAAAATGCCATGGAAATTATCTCAGGCACACGTTTGTATGCACTTACCTCGGCAGAAATCCATGAGAATTAGAACTTCCCACACATCGCCACTACTCACATTGTTGATACTAGAATCAATGTAGCCAACAATGTTCTTGTGTCCCGACAGGTCCCTCTGTGAACACAACAAACACATATTAGGCACTTCTCTCAAAGGGAGATAAGATCAAAATGTCTGCCTAAAGCCCGCGTCTGACCATTTCAGTAACTCCCCATTGCCTCTAAGTTAAAAGGTGAAATTTAATATCCGTCACCACTCAAATCCAAGAATCTTTCCGGACTTATTTTACATTAGATTCTCCGCTCATTTAACATCTGTTCTAGCAAAATTAGCTTTTATTTTCTTAGAAGGAATTCTCTATAGCAATCTTTAGACAGGCTACCCTACCCCCCAGCCATAGCTGGAAAATACTTCTAGAATCCTTCACTCTCTTCAAGCATCGGCTGAAATACTGAAGAACTGTCCAGTTCAGTGCTCTCTGACTCCTCAAATCATATTTATTTACTTGTATCATTTCTAATGCAATGTTAACTCCTTAAGTGTGAAAGCTGTTTTTTATTCATTTTATCTATATATCTAGCACACTGTGAGGTGAAGAGAAGCAGGGTGGAATTAGACCTGAGATTTGTGAAATGCCTGCTAACAAAGCAGATGGTCAACTGTTCTGCTGCCTAGTCTTAAGGAACTTTCCCAGGGTCAGTCAGTCTATATCGAAGGAAGAATCTGGATCTGAGGTCTGTTATCTGTAATACCAGTTTGCCTCTCCATAAATAACAAGTTAAAGACATGTAAAGACAAGTTGAAGGAACTAGACAAATTTAGCATGGAGAAAAGATTCAGAGGAAATATATGATATATCCACTCTATCCAAAAGTGAAATGAACTGCGCTCTGAGAAGTGACAGGTTTCTTCTACTTTTAAGTCTTCAGCAAAAGCTGGTTGGCTGTTACAATGGAGATTCCTTTTATATACGTGTAGAATCTCATAAAGTGCTTCTAAATCAAAAGGTGACTGAGAAACAAGTGCATGAAGGGAGGCAGCAGCTTTGGGAAGCTCCAAGAAGGTAAGGTTTCTCAAATTAATGGGAATTTCATTTCAATTCTTGAGCATCTTCTGCTCCCTAAGGCCAAACAGAACAAGTCTGATCCCTTCTCCGCATATTGCTCAACAAACATCTGAAGACAGCTATCATTTACTCTCCCCAATTTTTTTTTTTCTCCAGGCTAATCTGTCTAGTTTCTTCAACTTATCCTTATATATCATATTTGTGAAAAGACAAAGTGACATTGCGGATATAGCTCCACTTGTTATTGTTAACAGGCATTTGTTCCATAAACTGCCAAAGGCAAGATTTGAACTCAATTCCCCCCGTGTTAAGATAATTTTTATTGCTATTTCAAATTGCCGCTGTCTTTGCAAAGTAGCAGATGCTTAACAAATGCTTACAAATTGATATAAAATTCCCATTAGCTTTAGAAACCTCAAAATTACTCAAAGCTGTTACCTCTCATGAAGTTGGCCTTTCTAGCCCCCTCTTCACAAACTCAATTGACAGCTATCTTCTCCCTTTGACTCAGAATCACAGATTTTAAGATTATGCCATTGAGTGCCCCCATACAGAGAAGGAATCTCCACTATAACATGCACAAAAAGCAATTGACCAGCCTTTGTTTGAAGGCTTCTAAGTAAGAGGAACACATAACTGCTCAAGGTCAATCATACCATTTTTAGACAATACTAATTTTTTTTTTAATTCAATGGTATTTTATTTTTTCAAATACATGTGAAGATAGTTTTCAACATTCATTTTTGCAATTTTGAGTTCCAATTTTTTTTTCTCTTTCCCTTTCTCTTTTACCTCCCTCCTCCCCAAGACATCAAGGAACCTGATATAGATTTTATATATATATATATATATATATATACAATCACTTTAAACATATATCCATATTTGTAATGGTGTGAAAGAAAAATCAGAACAAAAGGGAAAAACCATGAGAAAGAAAATGCAATAAAAATGGTGAAAATAGAATTCTTTGATCCTCATTCAGTTTCCATAATTCTATCTGTGGATGCAGATGGCATTTTCCATCCCAAGTCCATTAGAATAGCCTTGAGTCATTTTATTGCTAAGAAGAGTCAAATCCATCACAGCTGATCATCACGTGATAATAATATTGGTATTATGTACAAAGTTCTCTTGGTTCTGTCACTTCACTAGGCATCAATTTAGGTAAGTTCAGACTTTTCTGAAATCAACCTGCTCATCATTTCCCATAGAACAATATTTCATTACAATCATATACCATAACTTATTTAGCCATTCCTCAATTGAAGAGCATCCACTTAATTTACAATTCTTTGCCACCTCAAAAAGAGCAGCTATAAATATTTTTGCACATGTAGGTCCTTTCCCCTCTTTTATAATCCTTTTGGGATACAGATCCAGTAGTGACACTGGACAGCACTAATTATTACTAGAGTTTTTTTTGATTATCAAGCCTAATTTACTTCTTTTCATCTTCCATCTGTGGGTCCTGCTTCTGCTCCCTTGTGCCAAACATTGTAATGTCTGGACTAGCTTTCTGGAGGATCTCTGTGTCTGTGTCTGAGTCTGAATCGAGCTTGAGCACACATTCACTCAAATCTTGAATCTGCTTATTTCAAATCCTCTTGGCCCTTATATACCTTAGTACAATTACATCATTACAGCACACTGAGCATGTGTCAACTGTAGAGACATTACATCACCATACTAAGGGCTAAATATATAAACTAGAGAACCATTATCTCATCAATCACACTGAGTAAATACCCTGTTATAAGTATCCTTGTTTCAAGTATACTTTTCCAGAGTTCCATCCCTCTAAAAAACATAACACCTGATCCCTTCTCCCATGATCCCATAACAGTTCTGCAAATATCTGAAGATAGCTATCATATATTCTGAATCTTCTTTTCTCTAGGCTAAATCTGTCCAATTCCTTCAACTTATATATCATAAAATCAAAGTCCTTCTCATTCTAAAGTCTTTCTCTGGATATGCTCCATTTTCTCAATGTCCTTTCAAAACTTTAGTGCCTAGAAAATGAACACAATATTCCAGATGAGGTCTGACAAAGAGAGGCTGTAATCTGACTGTCATCACCCTCTACCTGGAAGCTGTATCACACTTAAAACTGTTGCTGAGCTTTCAAGTCCACTCCCAGATGTTTTTCAGAAGGGCTATCTAATCCTGTCATTCTCATCTAATACTTATGAAGTTGATTTTATTGTACCCAAGTGCAAGACTATTTACAGTGATCCCTATTGAATTTCAAATTATTAAATTCAGTCCAAAGCTCCAGACTATCAATATTCTTTTGGAGAAGAAATGGCCAGTTAGTTAGAAGTTGAATAAGCAGAAAGTCATCAAATAAAGTTGTTGTTTGTTAGGAAATTGTGATAGTCAAGGTAAAATAAAGACTGCCAGATGAGATTAAATAATATGACTGCAGCTGGTCCTATCAGGATGGTTGCATGACTTTTTCCACTAGCATTCAGTATGAGAGAAGTAGGACCAGAGAAAGCAGATTATGAGGATGATCTTGGGTGAAAAATTGGCAAGAAACACAGGACAAAGGATTCAGTGGTGGATGGAATATAATTGGACTGATCAAAAATAACATGAGCATAGAGAAGACAATGATGAATTAGGACCACAGTAAAATATGGAGGGACTGGAAGTTATTGTGAAGATAAAGAATAGGTTTAGCAGAAGTGAGGCAAGCGATAGGACATCACTGGAAAGGAGATTTTTAACATTATCAACCATGGAAATGATATAATTATAATAATGAAATCTTTGGTTGAGGTACACTTATTGGTGACCAAGATAGAGCGAAGTTATGGGAATGGAAATTGAAGAAATTGATGAATTTGCAACTTTAGGTTCTGGAGGGGAAATCCACATACATGTCTCCAACCATAAATAGAGATGAAGAAGATAAGGTAACAACAAGGAAGAATCCTTCCAACTCTGAATCTGATCCTTTGAATTTTATCTTTGCTCTCGTTAAATATCATCTCGTTCTCTTCAGCCCATTGTCCTATTTGGTATTTTTTTGGATCCTTTGCCACTATCATCCATTGTGTTATCTATCTCTCCCAATTCTATTCTAGCTGCAAATTTAGTAAGTCAGTCTTCTGTGGCTTCATCGGAGTCATTGATAAAAGTTGGATAATACCAGGCCAAGGTCAGATCTCTGGGACATGAGAGATTACCTTCTAAGTTTTGATTTTCTCCAGAGGACACTGCCTCCCTGGTCACCCTCTCCACTGGAAGTTATTTCTGAAGGTTGACATTGAAAAATGAAATTAACCTCAGGTCATTCATTCTAACTGCTCCTGGATAATGACAAAGCCATGAGAGAAGACCTTAGCCTTTTGAAGGCTCTGCTTGAGGCAATATCCACTCAGTGATTAAGGCTAAATAAAAACCAAAGGGGTGGAGGTGGGGGTCCAAAATGTGAAAATCAACAGAATGGTCAAGTAAGTCTGAGAAAGGGCCATTGAGTTTAACAGTTATGAGAAATCTACTAACTTCCTTCTCCTCCACTCTACAGCTCAAAATCTCACTTCATCGCCTTTATATATATATACTCTCTTTATTTCAGTCTCTGTCAAAAAGATAAATCTTCATGTCAAAGCTTACAGATACTCTTAATTCCATCCCTTCCCACTTCCTCTGGATGCTCACTTCTGCAATCGTTCCCTCTCTCTCATCCATAATCTCTCTTTATCCAGTGGTTCTCTTTCCTTGATGCTTACAAATATACTTAGATTTTTAGATTTCATCTGTCCTTTAACATTTTTTATTGATTTCTCCATTTCATCTTCTCCCTTTCACAGCTAAAATCCTGGAAAGGACTACCTATTAATCTCATTGCCTTTATATCCTCATATTTCATTGTGTTCTCAATCCCTTATAATCTGGTTTCCAATACCATCTCTCCACTCATTACTCTATCATTTTTGGTCTTCCATGTTACTGCTTCCATAATAGTGCTTTTTTTTTTTTTTGGTTCTTCTATCAGTTGATCAGCTTATTTTTATTTTCCTGTTTTCATCCACAAAAACTGTTTATATCCCAGTACTCTGTCCTGGACTCTCTCCTCCTCTCTCTATACTTGCTCTGAGTTATTTCATGAATTTCCAAGGGTTTGATTATCATCTCTATGTAGATGACTCCCAAATGCACATATCCAGCTATAATTTCTTTTCTGACTTCTAGTCCCATATTACCAACATCTTCACCTGGTTGTCCCATATGCATTTCAAACTCAATATGTTGAGAAATGGGAAAGTACTGATTTGTATCTTTTGATTTTGTTTTATTTTAAGACTAGTATATCATTGTATATATATATATATATATATATATATATATAGTATTTAATTTATACTTTAACACAGTGATCATCAAACTTTTTAAATAGGGAAGCCAGTTCACTGTCCCTCAGACTGTTGGAGGCCCGGACTATAGTAAAAACAAACACTCACACACTGTCTCCACCCCTCAGCCCATTTGCCATAACTTGGCGGGCTGCATAAACATCCTTAGCCCAAAGCATCTGGCCTGCGGGCCGTAGTTTGAGAACCCATGCTTTAAAACATATGTAACATGTATTGGTCAACCTGCCATCTGGGGAAGGGGGTGGGGAGGAGGGGAAAAATTGGAACAAAAGGTGTGTCAATGCTGTAAAAATTACCCATGCATATATATCTTGTAAATAAAAAGCTATAATTAAAAAAAAAAAAAAAAAAGACTAGTATGTCATCTCTGAAGTGTTAGGTAATGTGATCTAAATTAAACTATTTTTAAGAGTTCTGTCTTTATTATCCAAGAAGACCTGGAATACTGACATATAATGACCAGGTGATCCTGGTCAAGTTAGTTAACTTCTGAAACTCTGAAAGATGGTTAAGTAGCAGAAAAAGTTCTGACCTGTACTGCTAAATGGAATTTCTTCACCTGGAAATAGTTCTCTATTCAATTAAATAGTTCTTTATCATCTCTCATCATTCAATGAAAATTTAATGAATTTTCTATCATCAACTCTCAATGAATAGTTCTTTATTCACTGAAATCACCGGTCTTATTCCTATCCACTTAAAAAAAAAAAAAAAATGGGAATGATGATATAAGGCAATTGCCCTTAAGGATGTAGCCAGGATCACACAGCTGGTTAAGTGTCTGAATCTGCATTTGAACTCAGGTCCCCCTGACTCTAGATCTGGCATTCTATCCACTGCTCCATCTACCTACCCCTTTACAATTTTTTTTTTCCCTGAAGCAATTGGGGTTAAGTGACTTGCCCAGGGTCATACAGTTAGGAAGTATTAAGTGTCTGAGACCAGATTTGAACTCAGGTCCTCCTGACTTCAGGACTGGTGCTCTATCCACTGTGGCACCTATCTGCCTCCCCCTTTATAATTTTTTTAAACAAATAAAGGCCTAGGAAATTGATGGTTACAAATGTGATGGGTTTGAATATAAACGTTACCATAGGACACACAGATAAAATACAGCCTTACAACTGAACCATAATAATCACTAAACTCAGAGACCTACTACCTAATGATAATGATAGAGCACCTTAAGAATAAATTCATTTATTAAGACTAATGAATCAACTTCCTGAAAGCTGAAATCATCACAAACCATAACAAAGTTACAGAAAATCTGGGGCTGAGATAACTTCCCTCTGGATTTTTCTAATACCATTTTCTAGCTTGGGAATCAGCCTGTCTACCCTTATCACTAAATTTCAAAATGAACTTGCAAAACATGTTTATTTTTCATTTTATGCGTGTAAAAGAACAACTTGGATTTCAGGTATTTACTTTAAAACCTTAGAGGTATCTGGTCAATTTATTAGCTATAGTCCCTCTGACATTTTCAATCAGTTTGTCTCATTTTTATTCTCTGAACAAGCAGGGCTCCTTATTTCCACAATGCCTGAAGGTTATGTTTAGATTAACTATTCTCTTCCAAATAGTTTTTATCATCCCTTTAGAGCTTTTGCACTGAATTCTATTAGGGACAATTTATATAGAGCTGTCCAATGCCAGGTGAAATTAAGGAGCTGGAAATTCCTCGTCCAAGCAATAAATGATTGATGCAGAAGGAATAGTGAGTGCCAGATAAAAATAGAAGTCAAGGAATTGGGTTTTCTTCCCTCAGGTTGGCCTGAGATATTTAGCACCTGTGTAATACTGGGAAAATCACTTGATCTCTTTCTTTTTTAGTCTTTTCTTCTGTAAAAGGGGAATAATAATAGTACCTACTCCTCAAAGTTGTTATAAGGATAACTGAAATGTGTAAATCTTAAAAGTGATATATATATATATATAGGGTAGCTATTATTGGCTAAAGATTTTTTCTTGTACAATAAAATACAGAATTTGGATCCCAATGGCCACCTAATCTATCTCATATCTGAACAATAATTTCTCCTACATTATACCTAACAAAGAATTTTGCAAATTTTGCATGAGGGAGAACTCTCTACCTCCCAAAGCAACTTATTCCACTTTTAGATAGCTCTACTTATCAAAATGTGTTTCTTTGCCTGCCACCTGTACCTATTGCTTCCAATTCTGTTTTCTAGAGTCGAGTTGAATGAGTATAATTTCATTTTTATGCAACGACAGTTTCTTCTCTAGGCTAAACCATCACCCATCTTCATATGGCATGAGCACAATGACCTTTATCATCCTAGTTAGTGTCCAGCTTCTCTTTCCTTAATGGTGATAAACCCAGAAAGGTAACACTAGGTGGGAACTGATCAAGACAGAGTTCTCCTTATTCCAAGGTACCATACCACTATTAATTCCATGTAACATTGCATTTGCTCACTGATGACTCAAAAGGAAATGGCAACCACAAGAGACTTACTGGCCTTAGAGACAAAAAAACCTGAGCTGATGTCTCAACTCCATTTACAAACTGTAAGACCTCAAGCAAATCACTTTTTCTTCATTGTAAAATGATGGGGTTGGACTCCATGACCCCTAAATTCCATCCTAGCTCTAAAATTTATGAATCACATAAATTTCTATCATTCTCATGCCAAATCTGACCCTCCCTGAATTTGTTTTTATTTGGAAAATGAGATTTATTTAAGGGAGTGGATGGAAATGAAGTTGATTTTCTGAAGCCAAAATGAATCAGAGATTCTTTTAGGTCATGTCCTCTAGAGGGTCCAGATGAAAGAACAAATGGTGCCTTTACATTTAATGAAACACAAATCAGCTGTGGTCCATCTGATGTGGTCTATAAATCCTAAGAAAAAATAATTGGGAATCTGAAAAAAAAATCTGGGTTAATGCCAAATAAGAAAAATAGCCACAATCTATTAGTGAGAATCCATTTATCTGTCAGCCAGAGCAAGATAATTTTCTAAAATGGGACCTCTGTGCAATTAACTAAGAAGCATCAATAAAGCCGAGTGATCAAACCCCAAATACACTGCAATCTCACTTACTTCATCTATCGAAGACTCAAAGCATGAAAGAGACATATATTCTTGTTCTGCAAATATGGAAAGTAAGACCAAAGGCTGCAGCGCATATACATATGGTCTTCACAGATCTAAATATCAAAAGGAGCAAGAGACTTCAAAAACAATCTAATCCAATTCATTCATATTACAGATGAAAAAAAACTGAAGTCCACTTGGAGTACAAATAAAAAAATATATTAAAAAAAAGAAGTAAAAAACTATGGGGATGGAATATTTCATAGCTTTGCAAACTGAGGCAAACAGGGTTCAGGGATTTTTCCAGGGTCATACAGCTAATAAGTATCTCTGGCCAGATTGGAAATTGGGAAGATGAATCTTTCCAACTCTAGACCTGGCACTCTAGCCATTGTGCCACCTTGTTACTCCAACAGGATAGTACAGAGACACATTATTTCCATAGATGGTACAGGCCTTAGGACAAATCATATTATGGAGCTTCTCCTTTCAACTCAACAGAAATAAATGCCAGAATATTAATATTACCTGGTCTAATCTTTCACTTTAAAAATTGTTTTTTGGAAAGTTACTAAAGTGTCAGAAAGTATTAAGGGTCCAAACAAGGACTTGAATGGCGTAGTGGAAAGTGCCCGTGTTCTCCCATCAGAAGAATAGGGCTCAAATCTCACCTGAGTGACCTTGGACAAAACACAAGTCTTATCTGTAAAATGAAGATGTTGAACCAGATTTCTCTAAGGTCCCACTGAATTCTAGAGCTATGATTTTCCAGCTTGAAATCCATTCCTCTCTTTTCACTACCACTTGCTGGAGAAAGCTCCTTCACAGTTTTTTCTTCCCCAGAGAGCAACAAAGGAACCCTGCCCCCTATCTTTGCTTTGCCTTGCTCTTGGGATGGCCATACCCACGAATTTCAAAAAAATTAATTATCCTCTTAGAGAAAAGATTCCTCTGACTGAATACACTCTGTATGACTTTGTTTATTCCATTCAATTTTTAAAGAACTGAAGTATAGAAATAATATCATCATCATCATCATCATCATCACTATCATTACAATAACAAATTGTATTTTATTAAGTAATTTGCTTAACTTTCCTATTGCATGACATATAAATACTACCTACATGTTATCCACAAAGAAGCAGAATTGTCTAATATCACAATTACTAAAGGTTAGAACCATAACTAGAATCCAGGTCTTCTCATTTCTAGTTCTTCCTCATTCCTGTGTTCCTTTCACTATATCCCAATGCATTTCCCACAGTCACAAAAAAGAGTTAAATTCTGAAACCAATAGAATCATAGAATCTCCGAGATCTTTCATCTCTTGCTTATACCACTCCTTCTCCTTCATGTCCCAGCAACATTTTCACCCAGAAAATGCCTATATTCCTATAGCTTTTTCTTGATAGAAGATCCTTCTATCCATAAAGCCCCATCTTCTAGCCAAATTTTTCAGGTAAATCTATTTTAATGAAGTGTCAAAGCCAGTCAGGTTCACTTCTTTACTTTTCTCACTGAATGTTTTGTCCCACCTAATCTCCAGCTGAAATCCCCTCACTAATATTCCTGGAAGGGTGTTATTTAGCTTTTGCTTCAAACTTCCAGGGATTGGGACTTACTACATCCCTTGAGGCATTTCTAATTTGTAGGCAGTTTTTCAACCTTCCATCCATGGTTTAACCCAATCACCAAGCTGTTATCTTCATGGATTCCAAAGCTTTTTCACAAAAAGAGTCTAATACCCACCACTGAAAGTCAGTCAAGGTATATTTTTCTACATTGCCTGTAGAAGCTCCTAAGGAATCTGGATGAAGTGATAGAATAGAGAAATGATCCTATTTGTCATCTTCCAAGGTATCAAATATAAGGGAAAGTTATATAGATTTACATTTGTAATGATGCTTTAGACACAAGAAATAATTAACTAAAAGGAAAAGGATATTTAAGTTTCTTTGCTTAAGATCTAATATCTAAGATAAATATGTGGAATTTATATATTCTTATATATTTGTATCAATTCCCTATATTTATATCATTTATCATTGTTTTATAAATATTTAATTGAAATGAATAGACTTACCATGATCTGGATTTCTCTCTTGCATACTTGGAGGTCATGTTCATTGTTGACAAACATGCGTTTGAGGGCACACTTCATCCCATTGCTTGTTCTCACTAGGAAGACAATGGCAAATCCCCCTAGGAAAGAAACAGACAGTCTTTTCAAAGTCCCAATCTTGGCACAGCTAAGTTAGGTTCAAATGTGGTGTTTTTACTAGATCTACAGTATTAAGAATGATTTAGGAGTAGGAGAGAGGATTTCCTGCTTCTCCTATGCACAGTGAAACGTACTAAATAAAGTTAGAAAAATATGGAGAAAATATCAAGGATAAGAAATCAATCACTGATCTGAAACATTTATTAAGAATCTACTGTATACTCAGAGCTAGATACTGGAGAATTTAAGTATAACAAATCAACAAACAAAAAGTGAAAAATACCCCCCCTCTCACTTTTTTAGCAGACTAGTCATCCATATTATTGGGAATTAAGTCAATACAGGAAGTTTTGTTAAAGCTGAGGTATTTACTATTTAGCCAAACCTGATATGATCAAATCAAAATAATGATCAAAAATGCTCCATTTTGAAGAAGGCTAGGGAAGGGAAGGGTCAAGTTTTCCTCTTCCCCTAAAAAGTACAAGGCTCGAATGGCTCACAGTCATGGGACACAAACTCCCATATTACCTATGTGTACTTGTGTGGTTACTTCATTCAAGACTTATGAATGGCCCAATTACTAAATCATAACAGAGCAATTCCTAAAAAATAAAAATTTGAGGAAACCAAATTAAATGACTTGGGGACAAATATTTTTGGCATGCCAATAACAAATTGTTTTGCCTAACTACGCATATTTGTTAAAAGGGTTTTTATTTTGTTCTGTTTTGGAAGAGGATAGTGGTGATACTGAAACTTGGGAGGGAAAGAAAACAAATGCTTGTTAATTGAAAAGAAATAAAATTTAATTAAAGAGGAGGGTAAGTCATTTAACCTTTGAACCTCAATTTTCTCATCTATAATATGAGGGGTTTTGACAAATATGAACGGTTTTTAAGGTCTCTGAGGTCTCTTTCCATTCTATAAAGTCTATAAAGACTTTATATTCTTAAAGGTGAAATTCATCATATAATTACAAATTAGCAATATACAGAACAAACGCAAAAACAAAAGCAAGGTGGTTAAATACAAAGTTTTTTTTTTTTGTTTTTTTTTTTTTAAGGAGAATGCTAGCAATTGGAATTATCAGAAAAGTTTTCAGAGTGAAAGGTGGTAAATGAGCTGTAGCATTTAGAAAGAGGCAAATAGAAGAGATCTGATACCCAAAATTCAGAAGTAATTGAACATAGTACTTAACAAACTAGAGGGCACCAACTACTTGGATAAAGTATTCAACAAAAACTTCTAGAAAAACTGGAAAGAATCTGGGATAGACTAGGCTTAGAGCAACATCTTATACCATACATTACAATGAGCTCCAATTGCATATATCACCCATAAACTAATTAGCCAGGCAGGGAAGGGGATTACTCTTCACAATTATGGCTAAGAGAAGGATTCTTGATCAAATAAGGAAAAAGTCTCACAAAAGATGGAATGAACAATTTTGATTACATGTACTTCAACTAAAAAAACTTATTCACTTATATAATGCTCTGGACAAGCCATTTAACCTCAGTTTTTTCATCTGTAAAATGAACTGGAGGACGAAATTGCAAACCATTCCAGTAAATCTGCCAAGAAAACCACAAATAAGGTCATGAAGAATCAAAGATGATCAAATAACAGTAAAAATCATCCACAGTACATTAAATAAAAAAGAAAGATGAAGATGTTGACCCCAGAGCCATTTCTGAGCTCCAATCAAAAAGATGAGAACAATAATAATAAAAGTTTATGTAGTCCATTAAGATTTGTAAACTGCTTTAATGCTCACAACATTCCTACCAGAAAGGCAATCTTGGTCTCATTATTTGTCGCCATTTACAGACAAGGAAACTCAAGTCTTATAGAAATAAATAACTTGCCCAGAATCTTACAAATAGTTCCAGAGACTGAATTCAGAGCAGCTAGGTGGCCCAGGGGACAGTGCTAGGCCTGAAGTCAGGAAGACTCCTTTTCCTGTGATGATGGGAAATGAAGTGATTTCATTCTGCCTCAGTTTCCTGAATACTACTCAAAAAAAGGAGAATACTACTGACTATAATCAGTGACTGAGAGGCTGCAAGACATCTGTGAAACAAAATGAACAGGCAGAAATGAAACAAGTAATGGGAGAGTTTGGAATTTTCCTGGCAAGGCTATTATTGTATGGTTTCTACTAGCTGAACTTATTATTTGCACTGGGGGCAATTAGAGCATGAACAAGAGTCAGCTAATTACTGGCTAAATACCTGAGAGAGCAGAAGAGGAAGTATAAAAAAAAAGTGCTTTATGAAAGTAAAAATTCCTGAATCCATGACAACAGGACCTAAAAAGACAAAGCACATTCATGGAAGCTTGCCACAGTACTTCCCAAGAGGAATAGTCACAGGAGACAAAGTGATGGAGGCCCTCAATGTCTGGAGGTATGTTGAGTGGGAACATTCACCATTTTAGTGACTTGCAAAGCAAACTACAAATTACACTCTTTGAAAGAGAAAATGATCACAGGACTAAGGGGCATTTGTGCCTCTGCTTTCCAACTTACTAGAAAAGGTAGAAAATTCCTCTGCAGGACAGATGAAAAAAAGAGAGATCATGTTTTAGTGGAAAAAGTATTAGAGGACCTGAATTCAAATCCCAATTGCAAAACCTTGGACCTCAGTTTCTTCATTTGTAAAATGTTGGGGATCTCTAAGGTTCCTTCCAGCTTAGATCCACTGATCCCATGAAAAAAAGAACAAGGAAGAATTAGTTTCTAATGAAACAGAAAGGAATTCAAATCAGAATTATTTAGGATTGCCAAGAAATAAGAAAGTAGAATAAAGTTGTAATGAAAGAGGGAAGAAAATGAAAGGCATTTGGAGCATCTAAAAAAACATGGTAAAAGGTTCTTTACAAAAAAGGATGGTTTTGGACCTTTTGAAGAGTCAGGGGCTTTCCCTTTCCCCACGAAAGGATAAAAGAACTTTACAAATGTCACCAGGATCTGTCACTGATTTAATGGAAAAGAAAAGATACTTTTGGGATAGGACGAAGGGGAATGGAAGCAGCCATGTGTATTCCCATGTTTGTATTCAAGATGGAATGGAGAACCCTCTGAGAATTCTTAGTCAAACCTGAGGCCTACCATTCACTATGGTGATCCATTTTTGAACTGATAATATTGACAGGAATAATTTGGAAAGAATCTCTAAGGATTATGAATGTTTGGTCAAAAAGTTAAAATACAATTTTTGTATACATATTTATACAGTTATCTTGCTGCACAAGAAAAAATGGATCAAGAAGGAAAAAAACAAAAGAAAAAAAAGAAAACAAAATGCAAGCAAACAACAGAAAGAGTAAGAATGCTATGTTGTGCTCCACACTCAGCTCCCACGGTTCTCTCTTTGGGTGTAGATGACTCTCTTCATCACTAAACAACTGGAATTGGTTTGAATCATCTCTTTGTTGAAGAGAGCCATGTCCATCAGAGTTGAGCATTGTATGGTCTTGTTGTTGCTGTGTATAATGATTTCCTAGTTCTACTCACTTCACTCAGCATCAGTTCATATAAGTCTCTCCGGGACTTTCTGAAATCATCCTGCTGGTCATTTCTTACAGAACAATAATATTCATATTATTTCATAATATGAATATTATTCATATTATGGCATTCATATGCCATAGCTTGTTCAGCCATTCTCCAACTGATGGGCATCCACTTAGTTTCCAGTTTCTGGCCACTACAAAAAGGGCTGCCACAAACATTTTTGCACATGTGGGTCCCTTTCCTTCCTTTAAGATCTCTTTGGGATATAAACCCAGTAGTAACACTACTGGGTCAAAGGATATGGACAGTTTGATAACTTTTTGATCATAGTTCCAAATTGTTCTCCACAATGGTTGGATCTGTTCACAGTTCCACAAACAATGTATCAGTTGGACAGAGTCTTTTCAACAGCAAGATAATTCAGGCTAGTTCCAATGGTCTTGTGATGAAGAGGAGCCAGAAGGAGGACCGTGGGGACTAAGTGTGGATCATAGCATAGTATTTGCACTTTGTTGGATCATAACATAGTATTTTTACTTTGTTGTCGTTGTTTGCTTGTATTTGTTTTCTTTCTCATTTTTTTTTAACTTTTTAATTTGATTTTTCTTGTGCAGCATGATAATTGCGGAAATATGTATAGAAGAACTGCATATGTTTAACATATATTACTTGCTTCTAGGGGAGGGGATAGGGGAAAAAAGGGAGAAAAAAATTTGGAACACAAGGTTTTGCAAGGGTGAATACTGAAAACTATGTATATGTTTTAAAAATAAGAAGCTTTAAATAAACAAAAAGATAAAAATAATTAAAACAAACCAAAAAAAGGAAGTGAACAGTTGTATAAGATAATTATATCAAAGACTTGAACTTGGCATTCTGGAACAATGAAGGACTTTTAGAACAAAGAACATCAAGGCCTGGGAGGAATTTGTTTCCTTGAAGACTGGCTGATCACATTAAATTAAAAGGAAATGGGGAAGAAGGAAAGTGCCCAAATCCAACAAGTATGAAATTAATAACACTAGAGGTCCTCAGTTATCCATAGGAAGCAAAAAGTGGGTAAAAAGCGCTGAAAAAAGTGGGTAAAAGGCGCTGAAACCATACTCCTAGATTCAGATGTCTGAGCACCATTGTGAGGGAGTTGAGCATAGTACTGTCTATGATGACCAATTAACATGAGATTCTCTGATTCTCAGATTCTCAAATAACTACTGGACATCTCTAAGCCATTTTGCCCATTATGTCCAAACTCATCTTTTCCCCTCATAGGAACACCTGCCTCTTCTCTAAATTTCACAATTTTTATAGGCAGGATCAATAGATTACCAAAAATCCAAATACCTGATTTCAGAGTTATCTTTTGATTTTTCAGAGTCTCTCCAACCCCACATTCAATCAGGGGATTTTGCCTCTCCACCATATCTAGCCTCTGGCCTATCCTTTCTATATCCATTTTTATTCATCCTGTTTCAGGCCCTCTTTACTTTTTAGCCTATATACTATACAGGCCTAATAATTGGTCTCGCTCCATCCAAGTTTTCCCCTCTCCAAATCAGTTATCAATCCAATTTTTTACGAGAGACAATTGGTTTAAGTGACTTGCCCAGGATCATACCCTTAGTAATGAGACTACATGTGAACTCAGGTCTTCTGACTGTCCAGCACCAGGGATGGTGCTCTATCCACTGAACTCAGTAACTGCCCCCACATCAATCCAATTTTTCTGAGCTACTTTTTTTAAATGCATAAGACTGATCATATCATTCCATAGCTCAAGACTTTTAAGTGGTTTCCCAATGCCTACCATATAAAATAGCAACTCTTTTTTTCTTTCTTTCTTTTTCTTTTTTTTGGCTGAGGCAATTGGGGTTAAGTGGCTTGCTCAGAGTCACACAAACTGAAGGAGACAATAAAGACTTTGGACTTTAGCCCTGATTATTCTTGTGGTGATTATTCTGCTGAGGCCAAGGCTGGTCCGAAGGCCTTCCAGAAAGCTAGTCAGAACATTACATGTAGTCACATAGTAAAAAGACATAAATGATCATTTTAGCTAGTCAGAATCATATTAATATGCAAATGGTTATATAACATTAGCATTTCATATATGAAATTCAATGGTATTTCAATTTCACAGAGTTTTAGAATATTGAAGTTACAGAGGACTTAAAAAAAAATCATCCAGTAAAATGTTCTCATCTTATTGATGAGGAAATTGAGGGTAATAATCACCTAGCTAACCCACAGTTCTGATCTTCTAACTCTCAAAACCTTTTTCCAAAGCATGTTGTATAAAGGAAATTTCATGACATCCTTTGATGTAACTAAATAGATTTTTCTAATTTAGAAGATTAGGAATCACAATCTGTGACTGATAATTTTCCTGAACTAGAATTGAAATGGCAGGTCCTATAGAGGTGGGATTATAGCTCTTTTGAAATTATTTCTAAAATATGAAGTAAAATATATAATAACACTCAGTCTTTTTTTCAGTTTTGTTCTACTCTTCATGATCCTATTTTTTCTTAGCAGAGTAGTTCTCCAGCTCCTTTCAGAGGTGAGTAAACTAAGGCAAATAAGGTTAAGTGACTTGTTTAGGTCACACAATCAATAAATATCTGAGATTGGATTTGAACTCAGGAAGATATATATTCCTGACTTCAGGCTTAGTGAGCTAATCACTAGCTGTCCAGCTGAGGTTAAAACCAGCTTCTAATATTATCTTGATACTTTCGTTGGCAAGTTAGATGAGTATAAGTAACCTTAAAACCCATGATTCTCTCTGTTTAAATCTTATGAACTTTTGCCCTTTTTAAGTTACTTTTTAAGTTTTTAAGTCTAATTCTGCCTTTCCCAATACCAAAATGGCCTTGGGCAAATGACTTTCCCTTTATTTCTTCATCTATAAAATTTGAGCTAAAGTTCCTTCCAGCTCTGGAGCTATAGGATCCTAGGATCTCTTCCTATGACTTGTATTTGTAAATCAAATACACCATCTATTTGTAAGTCAAATACACCATCCAATAAATTTTTTTTCTGGAATTTCCACCATTACTAAAAAGTAAGTCTAGTGGCTCAGGTCTGTGTTTCTGGGATAGGTGCCTATAAGTAAGTCGATATGTCAAATAGCATTTGGACAATAGAATTAAAATCATTCTTCAGTGAAATAAATCTTTGTAAACCCTCAAGATTACTAAAACTCTGATCATTTGTGGGGGAAAGGGAGGGAAGTAGCCTTGATGTTTAGTTTCAAGTAATATAAGTTCAGAATAATATCAATTAAGAGTATGATTTGCATACCAAATTCTTGCTTTATGCTGGGAATAAATAAAGTCTGAAAGGATGGAAATCTAGTACAATATTCACTTCTTGTTTGTCTTCCTGATTACTAACATTTTTTTTTCGAAACTAGCTTAATAAAGCTAGAAAATACTTTTGTAGGTAAATGAAAAAAAATGGAAAAAAACATACATATGTGTGTATTTTTGTATGTATGTATGTATATATTCACACACACACATACACACATACACATATATTGACCATTACCCCATCCATGTGAATATGCTCTATCTTCAGCTTTCTTAACATTGCTCCATTCTGGTTTTCTTCCTATCAGATTGCTTCATCATGCATCCCCTTTTCTGAGACAACATTCCCCCTACCCTTTCCAATAGTATTTTATTTTTCCAAATTATAAAGATAATCGTCAACATTCATTTTTATAATACTATATTACAAATCTATTACAAACCTCCTCTTTCCCTAATTCCTCTCCTCCCCAAGACAAGCAAGCAATCTGATAAATTTTAAATATTACAATCCTTTTAAACATAGTTTTACATTTGTCATTGTACCCCCGCCAAAAAAAAAAAAAAAAAAAAAAAATCAGACCAAAAAGAGGAAAAAACAAAAGAAAACAAAAAAGATGAAAATACTATCCTTTGATCCATATCCAGTTTTCATAATCTCTCTGGTTACAATTGGGATTTTCCACCCCAAGTCTACTGGAATTGTCTTAAATCATTGCATTGTTGAGAAGAAGCACGTCTATCATAGTTGATAATCACATGGGGCAAATTCTCATCTTGCTCTCCTAGCCAAAAATCTTCCCCAAACATACAAGGACCCTATTCTACACCTTTCTTTTCTCTCTATCCTCTGAGTGATTTCAACCGCCTCCATGGATTGGATTCTCATTCTATATGATAGATGATTGACTAAGCTATCATCTCTCAAGATCTCCAGTCTCATACCATCCATACCTGTTTGGATACCTGCACCTGCATGCACTATTGACATCTCAAACTCAATCTGTCTAAAACAGAACTGGTTATTCTTCTCCTACCCCCCAACTAAACTTGTCCCTCCACCAAACCTCCCTTTTTCTGTTGAGGACCCCAGTATCTTTCCAGTAATACACATTCAGAATCCCCTAATGCTCCTCAACTCTTATTAATCAAGTGTAGAGAATATGAATCCAGGTGTACTGAAGACACCCTGAAGGAGCATTCCTACTGGTCCTCCCTTGGAGGAGAAGAGGTGTGCCACATAGCATACTGACACATCCATGCCTTATTCTCTGCAAGGATATGATTAAAATGAAATGAAGTATGTTGCAAGGAGACAAAGTTATACTACAATACCAAGAATATTCTCACCTTTTATTTTATTTTCTTCCACTCCCCTCTATCACTTTACAATTTGGACATAGTAAGTAGACTACCTAATGTTCTTGTTACACACCATTCCAGTCCTACCTCCATGTCTTTGCACTGATTGTGACCCATATCTAGAATGTCCTTCTTTCTACCCTTTGCCTCTTAAAAGCCTTCCTTTTTTTCCCCTCTTGCTTTTTTAGCTGCATGTCCAATTCACTGATCTTTTCTTTCTCTATTTTATTTCAAGTAGATATAGAATTTTACCTAAGAACTGCTTTAGCTGAATCCCATAAATTTTGATATAATGTCTCATTATTGTCATTCTTTTGGATGAAATTATTGATTGTTTCTATGGTTTGTTGTTTTACCCACTCATTCTTTAGGATTAAACTATTAAGTTTCCAATTAATTTTTGTTCTATTCATTTAATATTTCTGCTTTTCTGCATTTGATTAAGGTTTTTATGCTCTAATACATGGTCAATTTTTGTGTAGGTTTCATGTACTACCAAGAAATAAATATATTCCTTTCAGTTCCCATTCAATTTTCTAACTTTTCTAAAATTCTATTTTCTTTAACTTCTTTCTTGTTTATTTTGTGGTTCAATTTATCTAGTTCTCATAGAGCAAGACTGAGGTCCCCCCCCCCAACGCTAGTATAGCTTTGCTGTCTATTTCTTCTTGCAACTCTCTTAACTTCTTTAGGAATTTGGAGGCTATGGCATCTTGGTGTATATATGCTTAATATTGATATTACTTCATTTTCTACCCTTTAAAAATTTTAGTTTCCTTCCTTATCTGCATTTATTCTTTCTATGTTTCTGGCTTTGATTGTGAGGTTTGTATGCTCCTAATACATGGTCAATTTTTGTGTAGATGTGAGAAAAGGCATATTGCTTTCTATCTTCATTTAATTTTCTCCAAAAGTGTATCATGCCTAATTTTTCTAAAATTCTATTCATCTCCCTAATTTCTTTCACTTATTTTGTGGTTAGATTTATCTAGTTCTGATAAAGGGAGGTTGAAATCCCCCACTAGTACAGAAATATAAGTAATTCTTCCTGAGACTCATACCTAACTTTTTTCTTTGAATTTGGATGCTATACCTCTTGGTGCATATGTTTTAGTATTGATATTATTTCATTATCTATGGTATCCTTTAGCAAGATGTAGTTTCCTTCCTTATCTCTTTTAATTAGATCTATTTTTGCTTTTGCTTAATCTGAGATCAGGATTGCTGCCCCTGTTTTTTTTGTTTTTTTTTTTTACTTCAGCTAAAGCATAATAGATTCTGCTTCAGCCTTTTACTTTTACGATGTATTTATCTGCTTCAAATGTGTTTGTTGTAAACGGCATATTGTAAGATTCTGGCTTTTAATACAGTCTGCTATCTGCTTCCATTTTATTTTATTTTATTTAGAATTTTTTTCCACAGTATATATGCATGAGTAATTTTTTTATAACATTATCCCTTATATTCATTTTTCCAAATTATCCCCCCCTCCCTCCACTCCCTCCCACCGATGACAGGCAATCCCATACATTTTACATATGTTACAATATAACCCCGATACAATATACATGTGTAAATAACATTTTCTTGTTGCACATTAAGTATCAGATTCCAAAAGTATAAGTAACCTGGGTAGATAGACAGTAGTGCTAACAATTTACATTCACTTCCCAGTGTTCCTTCTCTGGGCGTAGTTATTTCTGTCCATCATTGATCAACTGGAAATGAGTTGGATCTTCTTTATGTTGAAGATATCCACTTCCATCAGAATACATCTTCATACAACATTGAAGTGTACAGTGATCTTCTGGTTCTATTCATTTCACTCAGCATCAGTTGATGTAAGTCTCTCCAAGCCTCTCTGTATTCCTCCTGCTGGTCATTTCTTACAGAGCAATAATACTCCATAACCTTCATATACCATAATTTACCCAACCATTCTCCAATTGATGGACATCCATTCATCTTCCAGTTTTTAGCCACTACGAAAAGGGCTGCCACAAACATTTTGGCACATACAGGTCCCTTTCTGCTCTTTAGTATTTCTTGGGGATATAAGCCCAATAACAGCAATGCTGGGTCAAAGGGTATGCACAGTTTGATAACTTTTTAGGCATAGTTCCAAATTGCTCTCCAGAATGGCTGGATTCTTTCACAACTCCACCAGCAATGTATTAGTGTCCCAGTTTTCCCACATCCCCTCCAACATTCATCATTATTTGTTCCTGTCATCTTAGCCAATCTGACAGGTGTGTAGTGGTATCTCAGAGTTGTCTTAATTTGCATTTATCTGATCAGTAGTGATTTGGAACACTCTCATATGAGTGGATAGAGTTTCAATTTCATCATCTGAGAATTGTCTGTTCATATCCTTTGACCATTTATCAATTGGAGAATGGTTTGATTTCTTATAAATTAGGGTCAGTTCTCTATATATTTTGGAAATAAGACCTTTGTCAGAACCTTTAACTTTAAAAATACTTTCCCAATTTGTTACTTCCCTTCTAATCTTGTTTGCATTAGTATTGTTTGTACAGAAACTTTTTAGTTTGATGTAATCAAAATCATCTATTTTGTGATCAATACTGATCTCTAGTTCTCCTCTGGTCATAAATTCCTTCCTCCTCCACAGGTCTGAGAGGCAGACTATTTTCTGTTTCTCTAATCTATTTATGATCTCATTCTTTATGCCTAAATCATGGACCCATTTTGATCTTATCTTGGTATATGGTGTTAAGTGTGGATCCATATCTAATTTCTGCCATACTAATTTCTAGTTTTCCCAACAGTTTTTTCCAAATAATGAATTTTTATCCCTAATGTTGGTATGTTTGGGTTTGTCAAAGATTAGATTGCTATAGATGTACCCTTTTTTGTCCTTTGTATCTAATCTGTTCCACTGATCTACCGGTCTATTTCTTAGACAATACCAAATGGTTTTGGTGACTGCTGCTATATAATATAGCTTTAGATCAGGTACACTTAGACCACCTTCCTCTGACTTTTTTTTCATTAGTTCCCTTGCAATTCTCGACCTTTTATTCTTCCATATGAATTTTGTTGTTATTTTTTCTAGGTCATTAAAATAGTTTCTTGGGAGTCTGATTAGTATAGCACTAAATAAATAGATTAGTTTGGGGAGTATTGTCATCTTTATTATATTCGCTCGGCCTATCCAAGAGCACTGAATGTCTTTCCAATTACTTAAATCTGACTTTATTTTTGTGGCAATCTCCTTCCATTTTATAGGAGAATTCATCTTATTCACATTCACCATTAAGTTACTAACTCTGTGTTTCCCACCATCCTATTTTTTCCAAGTTTTACTTTTCTCTCTTCTTTCCCCCTTTCCCTTCTCATCCATGTTTTACTTTTGTCTACTTCTCTCAATTAGAAGCCTTCCTTATGCATATGCTGTATGGCCCATTAGAATGTATGTTCCTCTCTTTATGTTTGGATATATGCTTCTCAAATTTTTTCCTTTTTACCTTAGGACAAATTCTATAAAAATTTTCTTAATTTAGAAACTAGTTATTAAAAAGGTTAAAGAATCACAGTCAACCAGACATTTTAGGAACTGAGACTAGAATTCTTATCTCTTGACTCAGTCTAGAGGTTTGTCCTCTGTAGCTCTCTCCATTAAGGGGCTAGGCAGAGACACAACTCTTTGCCTTCACTTCTCTTCACATAGAGATCTACATAGCTATTTAAGTAATTTGATAGAGGCTGCTTTTTTTTTTTTTTTTTTTTTTTTGCCAAGACCCCTCTCCCATTAAGTGAAGGGGGGCAAATGATTGGGAGGGAAATTCGAAAAATTGACTAATGATTTTTTTCACTGTATAATAAAGGGGGGTTGGTCTACATTTGTATAATCCTTTCTGGTTCTAACACCAAGTGACTCTATGACTAATTCCAAGATGCCACCCAAAATCAAAATAATAAAGGCAACAACAACAACAACAATCATTATGACACTTGAGGTTCAGAATCGTCTTGGCAGAAAGTTGGCCCAGGAACAAGCTACCACAGAACCAGGCTGCTCAATTGCCTTCGAATTATTTGAGAAAACAGGGAGGCAGAACTGATTTGATTTTCCATTTTGCATGGAAAGTGTATGTGTTAGAAGTTTTGGGAGGGAAGGAAGGGAAAGAAAAAAACTCCCCAAACTCCAAATTTAGGATTTGAATAGTAATTTGACTAGAGATGAGATATCACTGGGCTGCTGGAAAAGAAAAACAACCAAAATGATTGGAAACACCTGGAGCAACCAGGGAAGGAAATTCTCGCCAGCCCAGAGCAGTGATTGCAAGCTTTGTTGTCAAAGGAGCTTTTGTGATAGTTCCCTGACACATGGATTCTTCTTGGAGCATTTTGAATGCCAAAATGTCTTGTTTTCTTCAGTTTCCTTATCCCATTGGGGAAATATAAATTGCTTCTCTCTCCATCACAAGAATCCCCAACCCTCAGCTCACAATTTTACATGGCTCTCCTTGTTTTCTAAGTAGAAGAAAGACTTGAAGCTACAGGAGCCAGAGATTTATCAGTTTAATTCAATTCAATTCAGCAAACATTTAATTACGTGCCTGCAATGTAGAAGGCATCACATTCAGAATTTGGGATATAAACATGAAAAATCACATAGTCTCTAGCAGGAGTGATCCCACAGAACTGGCTCTGTGGGGATGGATATGCCCACTGGTCTCCCCCTCAGGAATAAGCCCTTCATTTTTCTGAGACAACATAACTCCCAATCAGTCCTCATGCATTTCCACGACCAGGAATTACATCAGAGAAGACTGACCATTAAAGGAGGAGAGGGCAGACTTATGGAAGATCCTCCTTCAATAGCCTATAAAACCTAGAGGAAAATTCCAACCCCTCCCCCTTCTCAGCTTTTTCAACCAGTCAAATGGTGCAGTGGATAGAGCATAGGTCCTAAAGTCAAGAAGATCTGAGTTCAAATCCAGTCTCAGATACTTATTAGCTGTGCGATGCTGAGCAAGTCATTTCACCCTGTTTGCCTCAATTTCCTCATGTATGAAATGATTTGGAAATGTAATTGGCAAACCATTCCAATATCTTTGCCAAGATACTGGAATGGTTTGCCCATCTTTGCCAAGAAAACCCCAAGTGGAGTCAGAAAGAATTGAAAATGACTGATATAACTAAATTTCATTTTTATCCTCACAACAACCTAATAATAGCTACTATTATTACTGTTTCACAAGTTAAAAAAACTCCAGGGCACACACTCAGGTCTTCCTAATACATTCTTCTACCCACTGAATCACTCAGCTGCCTCTTAAACATCATTAAAAGACACAGGGCATCAGCCCCTCAGTCATTTGGGTTAAAAAGCCTCCCAAATCATCTTTGGCTCTTTCCTCTTTCTGAATCTTCTCTGCATCCAACCAGTTGCCAACTCCAGGCAGTTTTATTATGTCATCTCTCCCTCTAGACTAGTCTAATATTCAAACAGGTCTCCCTGTCTTTAGTCTATCCCCTCTCCACTCCAAACTTCATATTTCCTGAAAATTTTCTATAATATAGATCAAGATATACCTTTACTCAAAAACCTGCCCTATTGCCCTTCAAATGACCTGTGGATTCTGGCATTCAGAGTCAGCTGTCATGGCATGTCAGAGTCTACTAGTCCAATCTCATCATCTCATATGACTTCCCTCTTCACATGAGTCCATTACATCTTGTATCATTCCATCTTTATATCCTTAGGTAAGCCTCTCTTTAAGCTAGGAATGCACCCTCCAGTCCTTCTTTCATGTCCCAAGGCCTTACCTGGCCTCTTCTTCACCCCTATACCCCAAGTCAAAGTGTTTTTTTCCCTCTTAAAATGTTTCACAGCACTTTGCCTAGATGTCCCTTTTGTCCTTAGGATCAAAGCTTTTAGACTTGCTTAATTCTGGTAATCTTTTTATTTTACAGGTGAGAAAACGGAGGCCCAAAATTTATGTGACTTTCCAAATGTTACAAGGGTGTTAAGAAACAGACCTGGAATTTAAATCCAAATCTTCTGATCCCAAATTTATTTGCCATTCTCCATCTACCTATGCATTATATGTCAATCTCTACTTCATTAATTTATAACAATGTATTGAACATATAGTAAACTCTTGCAAATACTTGCTGAATGAATGAATTAATGAACGAATGATGAACAAACGGACAAACACAAATAACTTTCACTGTTGGTGAAGGTGATATCAAAGGATGAGAAAGGGGAGAGTCTGGGAGAGGGCTCATTAATGCCTGCAGCAGTCTCTAGTAGTTGGGGAAAAGGTTAGGGAGCTAGCAAAATCTTGAGGATGACTGTTGTGTTTGTGAATCTAGCTGTGATGCTGAGTTGCTGACAGATGCTACTGTTGACAATATGCCCATCTTTGCTTTTGTTCATGTTCGAGGAAGGATATTGACAAGACTTTCAAAGGAAAAATAATAATCCACAAATCCAGAACAGATGGTAAAAAGCATGGCAGAGATTTTACAGAGAAAAAGGTCAATTTGATGCATTTGTCAACATTAAAAAAAAAAAAAAAGTTAATGCCTATTCTTCAGCCCTTCATTGGGAAGACAAAATCAGAGGGCATTCTCCCTTGAGTAGAAGAGGTAATTCTGTAAAATGGAAAGAATATTTCATGGCAAGTCAGAAAAAGTGGTCCTAACTTGTGACCATGGGAAAGTTATTAGCCTTCTAGAATAATCAGAGCTAAAATCTATATAGTGCTTATTATATGTCAAGCATCATGTTAAATATTTTACAATTATCTCATTTGATCGTCACAAGTCAAGTGCTGTTTTTATTCCCATTTTACAGATGAGGAAACTGAGGTAAACAGTGGTTAAGTGACTTACCCAGGGTCACACTGCTAATAAGTATCTGAGCCAGGTTTTTAAGAAGAGTTTCTAATTCCCCACTTGCAAAATTCTGTCTGATCCACCTTCACCAGGCTTTTGTGAATTTTTGTAAATTACTATCAGGACATGTCAACATTATCTTTGTAAGATGATTAATTTGGAGCAGACTGTTCCAACTTCCACATTTCACACCTGAGAAATCTGTGGTCAAGAGAGTTTAAGTCACTTACTAATGCAAGGTCACAAAAGTAGCAAGGGATAGAGCAAAGATTGATACTAAGTACTTTGGATCTATATTCAATCATTTTTCTACCCCATTACTCTGGCTCTTCTATCACCAGCACTCTCTTGAATCTTGGAACATCTGAGATTAACCAGTGCAACCCAATCCTCAAATAAAAATCCTCTCTGGAAGATCCTGGATGAATGACCAGTCTCTACTTGGAGAGTTCTGGTGCTGAGAAATTTAATCCTACTTCACATGTATCAACTGAGATTCAAAATTTGCCTCTCTATAACTTTAACCAATTGGTTCTAATTGTGACTTTGGGAGCTCAAACAAAACTTTCTTAAGACAATCTTTCAAATATTTGAAAACAACTATTGTCACCATCACCATCATCCATCATCATCATCCACATTATCTTAATACTTTGATAATTAGCATTGAAATTCAAAGTTAGCAAAGTATAATGCTTGATGTCACTCTCCTATTAATCTGTTCCTGGGAAGAGGCTGAATTTGGCAGATCACTGGAATTCATTTGTATGTCATGTCAAACTCTGTAAAGTGGATATTACAAGTATCACTTCTATTTTATAGTTAAGGAAACTGAGGCTCAAAGAATTTAAGTGATATCACCATCACACAGATACTAAATGGCAAATCCAAAACCAAGTTATGTTCATTCCATTCTTTCTGCCATGCTGAATTGTCTTTCATATCTGTTCCCCTCTCCCAAAGTTTCTTTTGCTTCCCTCTTAAAAAAAAAAAAAAAAAAAAAGTAGTTTCAAGTAAGATGAGGCTAGACGGTACAGTGAATAGGGATTTGAAATCAGAAAGACTCAGACTCATCTTCCTGAGATCAAATCTGGCCTCAGACACTTACTAGCTGTGTGACCCTGGGGCAAGTCACTTAACTCTGTTTGCTTCAGTTTTCTTCATCTGTAAAATGAGTCAGAAAAGGAAACTATTCTAGTATACAGAAAACTACAAATGGGATCAGAAAGAGTCGGACACAACTGAAAAACAACTAACAATGTCAAGTGAGAAAAAATATGTAAATCTTCTTGCAAATGTTAAAGCTTTGCAAACCTTAGAACATTATGTAAATGCTATTAATTATTATTATTATTGCTATTCACAGAATGTTCCAAAATAAATAGCACCACTAAGTAGGCTAATTGAATACTGCAGGAAAAATGAAGAAGTAGTTTTAAATCGAGGTATTGGCTGGATCCTGCATTGGCAGGGTTTTCCTCAATTTAACTGTCATAATGAGATAAGTGTGTTCCAGATACTGATCATGTAACAAAATTGGTGCTTAAAGATAAAATTCTCCAGGTTTTGATGAGAAAGCTTAAGAAAATGATTCCCTGTTATGGAATATTGTTGTTCTATAAGAAACAGTCAGCAGGAACATTTCAGAGAGGCCTGGAGAGACCTACATGAATTTATGCTGAGTGAAATGAACAGAACACCAAGCAATGGCAAGATTATATGATGATCAATTCTGATGGACATGGCTCTTCTCAACAATGAGATGATTCAGGCCAGTTCAAATGATCTTGTGATGATGAGAGCCATCTACACCCAGAGATAGACTGTGGGGACTGAGGATGGATCACAACATAGCATTTCATTCTTTTTGTTATGGTTTCCTTGCATTTTATTTTCTTTCTCATTTTTTCTTTTTGATTTGATTTTTCTTGTGCAGCAAGATAATTGTATAAATATGTATGCATATACTGGATTTAATATATATTTTTACCATGTTTAACATATATTGGATTATTTGCCATCTAGGGGAGGGGGTGGGAGGAAAGGGGGAAAAATTGGAACACAAAATTTTGCAAGTATTAATATTGAAAAATTATCTATGCATATGTTTTGAAAATTTAAAAGCTTTAATTAAATAAAATATTTGAGCAATTAAAAAAAGAAAATGATTCCTTCAAAAAACTTACTACTTGAAATTCCATAATTTAAAAAAAAAATAAAATAGAAAAATTTCTATCTGCATTATCTGCATCTTCTTGTCAAGTTGTCCTTTTCTGGAGCTTGATCACAGCACAGAAGTACATGATACTGAGTTCAATAAAGGCTAGATGATTGGCAGATGCTCCACCAAGTTGTAAAAAAATTTAGAGGATGGACGATCCTGGAACAGTCAGTATATCTGTTCCCAAAGGACTAGTCTAGCAAAGAATGAAGAAGTTCAAAATCAAAGGTTGGTCACTCAGTGATATGTTCTCTCTTGGCCACAGCTATTTATGAGCTGCAGTGAATAGAGCACTGGGTCTAGAAAGACTCATCTTCCTGAGTTCAAATCTGGCCTCAGGGGCTTATTAACTATGACCTTAGGCAATTCATTTAGCCATGTTTGCCTCTGTTTCCTCATTTGTAAAATGGGGACATACTGGACAAGGAAATGGAAAATCATTCCAGTACATCTGCCAGGAAAACCTCAAATGAGGTCATAAAAGGTTGACCACAACTGAATAACCATTGAACAACAACGTTCTTGTTATTATAAGCCTGGATTTCTTTATTATTATAAGGTATGAGTGCTTCCTGACACATTACATTCTTCAAAGAGAAAAGATGACATGGTTTGCGGTAAGTGGTAGCAAATGCTTCTAGCTTGAGTCACAAGATGGCACATATTTAATGAAGGGAGAAAAATATGGCTCACACTGAAGATGGGGCATAGTGGGTCCTTTCTCCTCTTGCCTCTCAAAAACAACATGCAGTAGTCAGCAACCATGTAGGAAATTTATTCACATCCAGCTAATACTAAAGAAGACTTTGCCATCTCTCATTTATTTCCCTCAACAACATTTCGAGGTGGGTGCTATTATCATTACCATTTAACAGATGAGGGAACTGAGGCTCTGAAAGGTCAACAGAATGAACCAGGGTCACAGAGCTAGGCTCTATTATCTCCCATGCACTACATCTCCTGTCAGCCAATAGCAAAAATACAGAGAAAATAATATGTGGTCCCTGCCCTTAAGCAACTAATATGTCATTTAAGAATTTACCATTCTGGTTTCAGAAAACTTGGGAAGATTTATATGTACTAATTAACAGTGAAGAGAACAGAGGAAGCAGGAGATTATTGTGCAGAAATATTGTAACAATGATCAACTGTGAAAGACTTAGCTACTCTGATCAAAGACAATGCTGTGCACTCCATAGAAAGAACTGATAAACCACAGGTTGAAGCATAATTTTTCAACTTTATTTTTCTTGCCTTTGGCAGGGGCAACATGTCTAATCCAGAGATGTTTTGCATGATTTCCCATATATAACTGACATTGCATTGCTTGCCTCAGGAGGAGAAGAAGGGAAAGAATTTGGAACTCAAAATTATTTAAAATGAATATAACAAATAAATTCTGTTTTTCAAAAAAAGAATTTAAAAAGCTTAACATCCTGCTCACATTTAAGGCTAATGAAGACTAAGTATATTTTATATATATATATATATATATGTATATATATATATATATATATATATATATATATATATGTAGCTGACCAGTATATTATGCTAGAGAAATATTCAAAACACTTAGTTTGCCCCCCCTTTTGGTCTATCAGAGGCTCTAAAGAACAGATTCATATGTAAAATAGCTTAGTAGGCTTGGCATTAAGCACACTTATGTGCAGAGTTTTAGACTGAGTCCTGCATACTAGTCAACAACTCTATTAACTATTCAAACGCACATTCAACGTCAATGCAGACTTTTCATCAAGCCAAGCCTCCCTACAAAGCAGGCCAACAGAAAACCAGACAGCTTGCTGTGAACTGGGGCATTCAACCTATAGTTTCCAACATATCTATATGAGGATCTGAGTTTTACAAAAGACTTTGCCAACAATAATTCTATTAGGAAGGCAGGCCACATATTAATCATCATCATCCTATTTGACAGATGAGGACAATGAGATTTAAAGAGACCCTGCCCTCCCATCTAAAAGTGTTAAAGCCGGAACTTAAACCCTTGGCCTTCTAACTCCTAATACAACTAATGTTCTTTCCATATACTATGCTGTCTAAAATACCATAGTAGTATGACATGTTACCTTTTGCCTGAGGTGAGACCCTAGTCATTGGCCACACAGCTTACATGATTTCCCACAGAATTTATTTCAGTTGGCCAACCTTGCATTGCCATTTCCTGCCTCCTGACTGGATTCCCCAAGGCTTTACCTCTAACTGTTCCTGCTTTCTTTGAGGCAGGCCTCCTAGGATACTATATTATCACTTGCCATAAATAAGGTTAGATCTCAAGAGAATACCTTGAACAGTCTAATAATTTGCTCCTCAATGGAGCTCTCTTCAACCACCAATACTTTTCTTAGATTCTTGCTTAATGGTTAACATACTCCCACCCTTTCATATTCTCTCCATCCCAGGAATTCTGAACCTTCAGCTGCTAATGTGCAAACCTCATTCCCCTTCTCCAGCTGCCTGTTCCCTTATCCCTACACTCACCTTAACTCTATCCTTTCCCAATGTCCCAAAGGAGATACACCCACCTCTTTCACTTTGTTCTCTAGATCTGAACAAATATCTTTTCAGTCTAAATCTTTTCATTTCTTATGCGATATTCTAGTAACTATACTTTCCCCCCTTTCACTAATTTCTTAAAACTTTCTACAGTCTAACTTCTGATCTCATCATTCAACTAATAGTGCCCTCTCCAAAGTTACTCTTAATTCCTGTCTTTGGACTATTGAACACTGAAAAGATAAAAATTTTTAAAAATAGGTGATAAGCTTTATAGTATCAGAAATGGTTCTGGCATTTCAAACTGGGACATATCATTAGGAAAATTAGTGATAAAATATAATGATAGCCTGTGGGAGGCCCACAATCAGGACAAAGTAACTTATTTCTGAACACAGTCTAACTCCCAAATAATTTTATACTAATGATAAAACCAGTATATTTTGGTATTTTACTGTCTACTCACAAATGCCAGTAAATCAAATAATACCTCCCCAGGATAATCAGAATAAAGATGAATTGACTGTTTCATATGCACTAATGCGTCAAACTTCAGTATGATGAATTCATTCGCAGACCTTTCAAAGATCTTACTCATTTAGCAGTTGCCTATACAGTATAAGATTTGGATAAGCAAATTTCCTTTTGATTTATTATCTATTTGTTCCTTCAGAGAAACACTGTTCTCATTTTTTGCTAATCTAGGGGACAACAGCGCTGACTATTGCTTAAGCAAGTGTACTTGTCCAACTTGCGGAAGCTAAGTTAGCATTCAGAAATGCTTTCACCATCTTTCTGCTTGGCTGCATTCCCCCTACTAATGTAGCCAATGCACCAGGGTGTTATTCAAATAAGAGCTGTTATTATAGAAAAAAAAAAAAAAGTTAGAGCAAGTTGGGGCTTTCAATCCTTTATGACAAGGGCTTTTGATCCTGTTATTACATTAAAGATACAATGACCAGAAATGTATTCTAAGTCAATAAGGGAAAATAAAGTATGGCTCTGCTGTCTTCCAACAAAGAAGCTTTAAAGTAAGCTACCCAGAGAAAACACTAAAAGGATTACCATCCTCCTTCACACCCCATTCATCCAATTGACCAAAAGTGTACATTAACATGAAATAAAAGAGCAGATGTCAGGTTTTCATGGCACAGAAAAGACAGATAATGATTTGAATGGGACTAAGAAGTCAAAGGAAAACAAGAGTTGTGAAGATGCTGCATCTGGTCATCTTGTGACTTCTTCAAGGTCAGACAAGTAGAAAGTGACAGAGCTTAGAGAAAGAGCACTTGAGCAAAAATTAAGATGATATACCAGGGACTTTAATAGATACCACTAAAATAAAAAATTATTCTTATATACTAAAATAAAGAATTTATAAAGAATAAAGAAAGGATATCCCTTTCCTTCTACCACTCAGAAAGCTCTATTTTCTAGAATGACTCATACTCCAGATGAACAGGTTTTACTATAGCCTAATTCTCAATTCTAGCTATCTATATTGCCAAAAGGTTGACAACAGGTTTTATTATAGCCTGATTCTCAATTCTAGCTATCTATATTGCCAAAAAAGGTTGAAAATGAGCAGATACATTGCTTTCTTTGAGCTAATTTATGTTAATCTACTAATAAATCAATAAGCTTTATTAAGGGCGTACTGCCAGGTACTATGTGCAGTGTACTAGAGATACAAATATAAGAAATGAAACAATTGCTACCAAGAGCTTGTAATATAATGGAAATTATTTTTGTTGACGATCATGTCATTTGAAGATTCTCTCTTGCATCCATTGTACACAGGTATCTTATCTACATTGTAAATCCCATGAAAGTGGTGGCCACCTTTTATCTAAATTTCACATCATTCCCATCCTTTAGAACAATACTTTGCTTTTGATGGAAATATTTTGCACATTGAATAAATATATATTTAATGTTGTTGAAAAATAAACAAGGTCTTCTAGCATTATGCAGAAGTGAATTTGTTTCATCTACACAAGTTAAATTGTTCAAAATTTGCCCTCCAAATATCAAAACTTAAAAATTAACTATTATTGATGGAAATATTTTAAAAATGTATTACATACTTTCCAGTCTTTTTAAATAGACTGCAATGAACATAAGTTAACCTTTTCTTAATGACTCATCATCATCTCATGAACATCCTGCAAGACTGAGAAACAGGAAACCTAATTCCAGTCTAACTCAATCCCCAACTCTACCAACTTACTGGATTGACTTTCAGCAGTTTTTTCATCTGCAAAACAGGAGGGATGGGGTATTTAAACAAGATAATCTCTAAGGTCTCTTCCCACTTTGTCTTTTTTTTTTTTAATTTGTGGAATAAAACAAGCATTTCCATAATATATAATAATAATAATAATATAAAAAAGATAATTGCTCATGAAACTTCAAAGCTATTATGTACTACTTGCTATTTTTTTTTTTTTTAACATTCTTTAGGCCTCTAATTCTATTGAGGTTCTTCTTGAGATTAAGGACTATTCCTTTTCTATTTGTATCCCCAGCACTTAGTATAGTACTTTGCACATAGTAAGTGCTGACTAAATGCTTTATTCATTTATATAGGAGAGTTCTACCTTGACTTTCAAGTTTCTTTGCCACCTTTGTCAATGTCTACTTCAACTTCTGGGACACATGCCTGCAAGAAAGTTCTCCTTTTCTATTTCCCTGCTCTTCCTCTCTCCCTCCCCTCTCACTTTCTCCCTCTTCCCTCCTCTGTTAAATAAGCCATTGCTTCTGATTAGAGAACTGGAAAGCCAAGTAACTCAGGTTGTCATTGATTGTGCATTATTATAACGCTACTTCATGATTGTGGATCATTATAAACATGTTGGAAAGTAATATGACAGTAAGAAACAAGAATCAGAAATGCTGACCATGTCCTTTAAGATACTGATTTCTACGGCTAAGACTTTATTCTAAAAATTAGCTTTTTAAAAAGATGGTGGGAAGGCAAGAGATAGGAAGGAGGGCCCTGTTTTTTAAATATTCACTATTGCTTTATATGTAATAGAAATAGTTTATATTCCTAATGAGAATGGCTGAATAAATTATGGTATATTCCTGTTATAGAAAATTATAGTTATAAAAATGGTAAATATGACGCAGATAAGAAAATACGTTAGTTAAAACCTATATGAAGTACTGCAAAGTGATGTCAGCAGAAGCAAAAGTGTACATGTACTCACTACAGCTGAGGATATAAAAAAGGAAACATAGAAATGGAACTTCAGACAGATTTGGAAGGAGGTAAGAGCCAAGGGATTTTTGTTTAGTGTCTCTTCATTTCCTTGGTTCGATCTTGTTAAATGTTACAGGTTTTAGATAGATTTTATTTCTAATGTTGTATGTTAGCTGTTGATGGATATTAAGTTTATAATAAAGACAGTTCATGGAAAAAGAATTTTGCATTTATTAAGAATCTGGAGGGAAAAAATAATGTTAATTTTTTTTTACATGTAATTGAGGAGGAAAAAAAAAAAACAAATGAGAGGAAAACATGAGAGAAAAAAAAATGGTCAATATGCCCTGGGTAAGAGAGCTCTCTGTTGTTGGTTTTGAGCTCATTTGAGGTTTGTCATTTCCTTCTCCAGCTCATTTTACAGATGAAGAAACTGAGACTTTTAAGTGATTTGCCAGGGTCACACAGCTAGTAAGTATCTGAGACCTATTTTGAACTCAGGATTCACTTCAGGACCAGCACTCTATCCACTGTGCCATGCTATTTCAATGCAATGAATGACCTTTAGAGCCAGGCTAACGAGAGGTACTACAAGCCAAATCGTTTGCCTTCTACTGGATTCGATGCAATGTAACCTGGGGCAGCTATGGGACGATGAATTCATATTTACATCATCATAAGAGAAAACACTTAAAATCTTTCTTCAAAACAATTTGATTTAACAAATATTTATCAAGAACCTATTGAACACATTAAATGCCAGTCATGTACCAAGTCATTGGCTGGGGAACGACATGTTGGGGAAAGGGAGACAACCATGGTCCTGCTCTTATACAACATAGAAAGGATGGAAGAAGACAACTGATCAATCAACTCTTATAAATCTATATTTTACAGTAGAAATTGAGACCAAGAGCAATTAAATATGATGGGCCACATAGATGGTGACTGGTCATATTTGAACTCAGGTCTTGAGAATCAAAGTTTAGTGTTCTACCCACTGTACCACTGGCTGATGCCCAGGTACTAAGATGCATTATTCTGGGCAAGTTATGTAATCTCTCAGGGCTCAATACAATTCTCTAAAACTGCAAGTGACAGAAAAGACTCTAATTGAGCCACATTGGTAAACAGTCTCCCCCCACTCACACCTCCCACCCCAGGAATTTTCTGTAGCAATGAAATCATAGTCTAGTGCTTTTCCTCATAGGAAAAAACAAACTTTCCAGGGTCACCACTCAAATCCCTTCCAATTCTCAAATTCTTTGCATTTATGATTCTGTGGCTCCTAGATCCCCTGGTAGCCCTAGAATTCTAGGAAGAGCCAGATTAAATTCTATTGCTAAAACAACCACAACCATATGATATACCGAGATAGAACTATATCAATAATAAATTATGACCAACAGACCAGCCATTTTGCTTCTTTGATAAAACTGCATAAGGCAGCAGAACCTGATATGTTCTGTCCTGCTTAACAAAACACTTTGATATTTAGATGGCTCTGTGGGTGTTCTTGCTACTTGTACAGATTGCAACCCAGTTTTATTTTCCTAGCCTGGCTCAATGAAAAAAGTGTTGAATTTGAAATCAGAAAACTTTAGCTCCAACATTGGCTCTGTAAGATTCCTCCAGCTTCAGTATTCTTATCTGGATATACTGAGGGAGTTAGGCTAGGTAGCATCTGAAATCCCATTCACTCTATTATGCTCTTGTCCAAAAATTCAGCCAATGCAAATGAGAAACAATATAATGTATAATTTCTTTTTTTATTATTAATTTTTATAATTATAACATTTTCTTTGACAGTACATATTCATAGGTAATTTTTTTTTTTTACAACATTATCCGTTATACTCCCTTCTGTTCCAAATTTTCCCCCTCCTTCCCTCCACCCCCTCCCCTTGATAGCAGGCATTCCCATACATATTAAATATTTTATAGTATATATAATGTATAATTTCAAAGAACAATGAGCTATGAAGATGTAAAGATATGAAGGTAATGGGGCTATGGATAGAGCATGGACTTGGAGTCATGTAAATCTGACATTTACTAGCTGTGCAAGTCCTGGGGAAGTCACTTAACTCCCTCAGTTTCCCCATCTGTAAAATGGGGGAAATATCCCACACTTGTTGTAAGGATCAAGTGGGATTACATGCAAAAAAAGCTTTGCAAATCTTAAAGGAGTATATAATATTAGCTATCATTATTATACTGTGTTCAATATGAGGCAAACCTCATATTGGTGAACAAGGTACAAACACAATAGAGGTAATGGCATCTTTTCAGAGACAAGCAGACAACAGGTATGGATTAAGACCTGGCCCTCATCTGTGAACAAAGTTATGTAATGGGGCCTACAAAAAGGCAACTAAACTTGGAGGGAGTCTGGGAGATTTATCAATTTAGTTTAAACAAAAGTAATCTCAATAATTATTTTTTGTAGGGAAACATCCTTCCTTCTCCATTAATGGAAAACAAGTCTATTATTTTTATATGTTTGAGGAAAGTTGATACAGTAAAATTATGACAACAAAATTTTGGAATCCAATCAGTTTTTTACCTGGTTCTTACACATCAGGCACCTGAGAGACACCAAGGATACGAAGGCAAAACTGGATAAAATATCTGCCCTCCTGGCATTAAGGGCAATGAGAAGTAAGAGACACTCGAGATTACTAGTACTAACCTTGTGGAACTCAACTTTCCTGATCTGTTCAATGGAAAAGGAAATGACTAGATGGTCTCTGAAGTCTATTTTACTCTAGATCTATGAATCTATGAAGTAGAAATGATGGAAAACATTCCAGACATGAAGGATACTATGTGAAAAGATGTGGATGAAGGAGATGCAATATCTTATGGGAGAAACTGCAAGTGGGAAAACCTAAAAAGGACTAGGATAGTCACAAAGCAGTAGAGGTCTAAATAGCACTAACTGGGGACTCATCCCTCAAGAGTTGTGCAAAGTTACCCAGTTACACCTAGATGATGATTACTCATTGGTGGAGTAATGGTTTCATGGTCTGGATATGCATTCCAATGATATAGTTCTTCCTCACTGTGTGAGATTCCCCACATAAATCCTCCATGCCAAGACTGTGGAAAGAAGCACATTGACAAAGTAATGACAAGCACTGTGGATTAATACTGCTATTCTACAAAGCAATGTGGAATAATGTAAAGTCACTCAAATGTCCATACCCTTTCATCCAGATATTCCATTATTGGGCACATACTCCAAGAAGGTCGATGATAAAATAAAAAAGATGAAATTTCCACACACATGAAAATATTTATAGCAGCGCTTTTTTTTTTGTAATGGTAAAGAACAGAGCAGATGTTTATTGATTAGAGAATGGCTAAACGAACTGTGGTTACATGAATGTAATGGATTCTGTGCCACAAGAAATGATGACAACGGGAAAACTTGGGAAGACCTGATGAACACGGGATAAACTGAGGCAACGTGAAGTGAGCAGAACTAGGAATTGAATACCATGAAAATAGATGAATGCCATGAAAATATGATGAACAACCTTGGTCCCCAAAAAGGAATAATAGGTATTCCACTTCTCTTTAGAGGTGACTATTTCAACATATGGGTCAGACTATTTCAATATATAGGGTTTTTTTGTTAAAATTTTTCCTTTTTTATTCTTTGTTATAAGGGATAGTTCTTTGGGATAGCATAGAATACTGAGTGTCATGAAAATCAGGGACTCAATTTAACCTTATTATTTCCTTGATACAATGAAGTTCGATACACAATCAGCACTTGAATATAATTATAGATAATAGTTAAAAACTGAGGTAGTTTAGATCAAAACTTCTTAAGCTGTTACATGGAGTTGACAACCCCCCAATGGGGGTCACAAATTTTGATATATTATCAGTAAATGTTTGATTTGTATATCTATTGTATATCTATTGTATATCTATTTTATATACCTATATACCCAGGGTGGTGTAAAAATTTCTTGGGCAAAAAGGGGTCATGAGTGGAAAAAAAAGGTTTTTTTTTAAATCCTGGTTTATATTCTCTAAATACCAGAGAGAATAATACATTGCAACAGTCAGGTCTTACATCCCCTCTCACCTACTTTCCATCAGACCTTCCCACTTACCCTACATCATAAACTTAAAGAACTACAACAAAAACTGAGGATTGTGTGATTGTTGGTGACCAGGCTTGGCCCCAAGAGGAGATGAATAAAATGTGCTTCCTTGACTTCTTTACAGAGCTAGAGGATGACTATGGATTTGTGGAACAGTGAATTCGATTGATGTGTTGTTGGTTTTACTGAACTGCTTTCTTTTTATCTCTGTTCTTTTTATTCTTTGTCACAAGGATTAGAGGAGGGAAAGGGAATGGATATATTTAGAAATGAAGGTGATGTACAAACAAAGCCTAATACAAATTAAAGTCCAATTAAAAGCAATCTCTCTTTAGAACATATCTGTGAGTACTATTAAGGCCCTTTTACCTGCTTCTCTTATTTCACCTGGCATTCTAGCATCTAATTTACAGCACGGGCAGGTTAACATAGTGGAAAAACATTGACTTTAGAATCAACATCTAGGTTCAACCAACCTTGCTATTTGTTACCCTGTGACCTTGACTTCTATGATCTAACTCTTTGAATCTTCTCATCCAAAATGAAATAAAGGGGATAGACTAGATTATCTCTAGGGTTCCTTCCAGTTCCATAATGGTATAAAAACTGTTTTCTAAGTGAAGAGGAGACACTGATAATGTAAAGGACTTTTCCAAGGTCATACAGCCAATCAGTGAACTGGTAAAAGCCTAAATTCTACCCTTTATTTAACTTTAATCACTCTTCCTCCAGGATAATCATGTTTTGCTCCATATTGTTGTTGTTGATCAATCACTTCAATTATGTCTATTCTTGATCACCCCCTATTTGGGGTTTTCTTGGCACAAATGTTGGAGTGGTTAGCCATTTTTTTCCTCTGGCTCATTTTTACATATAAGGAAACTGAGGCAAACAGTTAAGTGACTTGTCCAGGGTCACAAGACTGAGAAATGTCTGAAACCAAATTTGAATTCAGGAAGATAAGTCTTCCTGACTTCAGGTCCAGAGCTATCTACTGTGATATGTAGCTGCAGATGTAAAGTACTTGAAAAACTTTAAAGGACTTTAGGTTTACTGACTTTCATTATTAGCAGCATTCTTCTTAAAGAAAGTACTATTCTGTTATTAGAGGCAGAGGAAAACAAAGATAAGATTTAGAGCTAGCAAGGTCTTTCTTAGAGATTTTCTGTTTTAGGCTCTCATTTTAGGTAAAAAGAAAGAAGGAATATCATCCAGATGGTAGGTCATAAAGCTAGGTTTTGAACCCAAACATCAAATCCTCATGTCCAACCCCATGCTCTTTTCAAAATATCCCACTGCCGGCCTTTCCCTTTTCCATCATGCCATTCTCAAGTGCCTCCTCCCTCTACCTCTTTAGAGGGGAACCAGGGCCAGGGACCTGGGCACCTGCCAATGGCCTATCTGCATATCACCTTTCTATTTACTGTTCTCTTGTGCTTTCAGAAACCTGCTACTGGTGAAGTCATTTCTCGACAATCAGCAAAACTTGAGTGTGAGTGCGAGCATTTGGCTGTGACAATGATGACATTCATCCCTTGGGTTTCCAATCTCCTTCCCCTCCTGATCCCCTTTTCCAGTACCTCTACAGAGAGGGAATAAGGAAAGGAAGGGACCAGGAATTATGGTCCTGTTCAACCTTCACTGGGTCTGAATAGAGTTGGAGTCCGATTCTGGGTAAGATACCTCCTTATATCCATCTAGTGTCCATTATCTAGGAAGGGGCTAGAAATCTTTGTAGAGAGAGACAGCATGCTACAGTAGAAGTAGATGTTCTGAGCTTGGAATCGTGAAAGGATTAAGTTCAAAAACAGCCTCTGACATTTACTAGCTATATGACCTTGGGCTTAAATTCTGAATCTTGGTTTTCTCATCAGTGAAATGGACCTTAAAGATTGCTTTTACACTTGCATGGTTATTAAGGATCAAATGAGAAAATGTCAATATAATGTTCTAGAAAGCTCTAGGAGTTGTTTCTATTTGTTTATTTTTGCAGAGGCAATTGGGGTTAAGTGACTTACCTAAGGTCACATAGCTAGGAAGTGTTAAGTGTTTGAGGCCAAATTCTATCCATTGTGCCAACTAGCTCCCCCCTAAGTGCTATTTTTATAGCAAGTTTCTGGGGAGCAACTAAGTGGCAGAGTGGAGTCAGAAGTACCTGACTCAGATGTTACAGACATGACCCTGGGCAAGTCATTTAACTCCTTTCCACATTGCCTCAATAACAGCAAACTGAATTTCTGTTATCTAAAAACCTCAGCTTAAGAAGTGCAAATTCAAGTTTAGGCTGAGCTGCCCTTCTACCCCCTTGCTCAGTTATGTATGGGAGCAATAAATAATGGGCATGGAGAAAGGCTGCTTCTGTTTTTCTCTGGGAAGCATGAATTCTATCCTTCTACTTCTAGCAGCCACGAACACCCCTTCTACTTTCCTGTTGGCCTCCTTTCCCCCTAGAATAACAAATTCCTGAGGGATCTGGTCAGGCAGTGCTATTCCCTTCTAAGCACTCTAGAAGCCAGACAAAACTGACTTCTCCATGGAGTCTGAGTTGGAGAGTATGGACATGGTTAAAAGAGGAATTAAAGGGAGTTTTGATCCATTTTGATTCTTCCCTCCTCACAGCAATACCCTGTTACTTCTATCTCTGAAATGGGAAAAATTTTACCTACCTAAAATCAAACTCTCATTGCTTGGAGGGATTTTAAAGATGACCTAGACCAGAGGTCTGAAAACCAAAACTTAGAGGATATAGTTTAACTCCAAACTAAACTAACTCCTTCATCTTTCTAAATATGGAAACTGAGTTCCATAGAAATTAAGTGAATTTCCCACAATCACAAAGGTTAGTGGCAATGAAAGGCACAGATTTAAAGCTGAAAGCAACCTTGCAGGTCAGAGAGCAGCCCGTTTTTATGGTGAGGACATGAAGCTAAGAGAGGTCATATTGGTACTAAGTAGCAGGCCAGGATGTAAATCCCAGCCTCTCTCTTCCACTCATTGCCTTCTCTTTGGAATCTAGACCTCTTCCCTTCCAGTTCAGTATTCTTTCTACTCTGCAACACTGCTACCTTGTTCTCAAGTAATGATTCCTTCATGACAACCATGGGGTCTGAGAACCAAGTAGTAAATTATGAGTCCTAAAGATCTGTGTGTGTGTGTGTCTTCCCTCCATGTCTCTGTCTCCACCCCTATCCATCTCCTATCTCCTCTCTCTCTCTCTCTCTCTCTCTCTCTCTCTCTCTCTCTCTCTCTCTCTCTCTCTCTCTCTCTCTCTCTCTCTCTCTCTCCCCACACACACCTGTCTTTCTGTCTCTGTCTCTTTGTCTGTCTCTGTCTCTGTCTGTCTCTGTCACTCTTCTATCTCTACTGTGGGGAAAGGAAACCTCAATAAGGGGATCTGGATGCGTCTGTGTGTGTGTGTGTCAAGAAATGAGATGGCAAGTTCTGAATTTTCAGGACCTGGCAAAGGAAGATAGATGCTGTGGGCTTGATGACAACAGCTAAATAATAGATTGTCTGGGGAGGTCTGAGGCAGCCTCACAATGAGTGATTTAATCCTAATGAAACTGGAGAGCTCTCTGCTCAATACCGCTAAACTTCCTGCTTCAAAGGGCTTGGAAGTCCCACTGCAATGAGATCCTCCTCTGCAATCAGCCAACCTGCCCAGATCACTCTGTAGCTCTTGTCCATCTATCTGCCTCTAGCAGTCAAAAAGACAATTTAAGCAGGATGAGCATTGCAAGGTAGAATGGGACAAGAGCAAAAGGAGACAAATTTAGTCTAACTCACTTTTAGAGAGTTCTTTTTACATAGTTACATGGTTTTACATAGTAGGAAAATGAAACTCAGAGAGCTTACGTGAATGTTCCCATGTTTAAAGCAAAGACGCTGGAGTGGTTTTCCATTTCCTTTTCCAGTTCATTTTACAGATGAGAAAACTGAGGAAACTTGGTGAAGTGACTTGGTCCAGGGTCATACAGCTAAGCAGTATCTTGATACCAGATTTAAACTCAAGACTTCCTGATTTCAAAGCCTGGTACTCTATCCACTTACCAAGTAGCTGACACCATGGTATTTAAGCAACTGCTGTAACCTCTCAGTGCCCTAAAATAAATTGCTGATTTGTACTGGTGGAAGGATCTCCTTATGTCAATAAAATTAGACATCAGGACTTGAGAGAGAGAGAAACAGGGAAAGACTTTTTAGTATTAAGATTGATCAAGAAGCAGAACTCAGAACTGAACAGGAGGAGAGAAGGACGGATCACATTTAGACAGCTTCACAACACAATGTTTTCAATGATCTCAAGCTATTCAATGACAGAAAAAGTCCTCCTTTAACAATATTCTCCCAGTGATGCTATATGGCTATGAATCATGAAATATCAGGATCAAAGAAGAATCGAAATTACAAGTAACCCAAAGGGCAATGATAAAGCTGCATGGTGGGTGTTAAGTAGGCTGCGGCATATTGCC